>NC_141541.1:121897500-122162500 GCF_021556685.1 Rattus norvegicus
TTTCAGCATATATTTTTCTTCTTGGTCTTCGGTAGCAGAGTTTCGCACTGTGGCCTAGACCAGCCAAATGTACTAAACGAGAGTTCTTTACTGAGCTACACTCTCGGCTCTTTCAGCATTAATTTTACTTACTATTTAGTTAGCTGGTTAGTTAATAGTTACTCGGTTCAGTTTCTCAACACAGGGTTTCTCTTTGTAGCTGGACAGCCAGGGCTATGTAGAGAAACCCTGTTTCAATAAATAAATAATAAGTAGGTTAATAAAAATAAAACTAGGGGTTGGGGATTTAGCTCAGTGGTAGAGTGCTTGCCTAGGAAGTGCAAGGCCCTGGGTTCGGTCCCCAGCTCCGAAAAAAAGAACCAAAAAAAAAAATAATAATAAAACTAAATAAAGTCTTTAAAACTTTTAACCGGAAGTCTAGCGTGGTTACTTAAAACCCCAGCACTACAGACTCAGAGGCCTGAGGCTCACTGCAAATTCAAGGTCAGCATGTCTATGTAGCAAGTTCCAAGCCAGCTAGGGTACTGGTAAAAACCAAACAAGAACTATGAGCCAGTGAGGCTCATGCCTTTAATCCCAGCACTTGGGAGGCAGAGGCAGACTGATTGATCCTCTGAGTTTGAGACTAGCCTGGACTACAGGGCAAGTTCCGGGACAGCCAGGGCTACACAGAAACCTTGTCCTGGGGGAAAGAATACAAACAAATGAAAACAATTAGAAAGTCAAAAACAATGTTGTTGACCGCACAAAGCTAGAAACACCCGAGGACCTGTTTTCAGTAGCAAAGGGGTAAATAGCCGGTGGGATTTTTCCCAGCAAATATAGCGTCATGGTAGCCTGCATGGGCCTTGCTTTAATCCCTATCATGGAAGACAAGGTGAGGAGGAGGGGATAATGTGTTAGTCAGGCACATGCCTGTAATCGCAGTGTACAAGAGACCGAGGTAGAAGGATTGTGAATTTGAGGTTATCCTGGGCTACAAACCCACCCTGTCCCTAAAAATATTTGGTATATTCGTACCCTTGAGTGCCGTGCGATATTTAAAACAATAGTGCATATGTACACTGATTTGTGTATGTGTGTGAGTGTATGTGATGTGTGTCTGTGTATGTGTGTCATGCTCCTGTGTCACAGGGGAGGAGGTCAGAGGAGTAGAGGTGTCCTACTCAGGTCTCTTTTTTTTTTTTTTTTTTTTTTTTTTGGTTCTTTTTTTTCGGAGCTGGGGACCGAACCCAGGGCCTTGCGCTTCCTAGGCAAGCGCTCTACCACTGAGCTAAATCCCCAACCCCCCTACTCAGGTCTCTTACTGAACCTGCAGCTAGGCCAGAGACCAGCAAGCTCCAGTGATCTTCGATCTCTGTCTCCCACAACACTGGCATCAGAGGCATGGGAAGGACCGACCGCGCCTGGCTCTCTTATGTGGGTGCTGGGGATTTGAACTTGTGTCCTCATGCTTGCCCACGCATGGCTCTCACCCACCGAGCCATCCTCCCAGCCCATCTATGTACACTTACACATAGGTAAAAATTAGTCAAAACTAATGCAGGGCAACTGAAATCAGGAGCTGGTCTTACGACCGTGAAAACAGGATTCTGGCAGAGATGGCGCTGATAAAGCCGGGGTGAAACTATTATGGTTTGTGCCTTTTAGGACGGAGGGAGATAACGGATCCCTTGTGAAAACAAGAACTAAAGTAGTTCTGAGAACCTCGAAACTGTCGCCCTTTTCTAAATGACTTAGTCCAACAGACAGGCAGTTGTGAGTCGCTGACCTCCTTCTGTGAGTGCTCAAGGCTTGCAGCTTTGTCTCGGTGTACGCAGCGCCCACACTGAGCCAGCAGCGCAGCCCACCTCCTCCCCACTCCCTGCACCAGGCACTGGGCCGACCACCAGAAATGTGCTGCGTCCCAGGCTGGCCTCAAATTCATAACCGTCCTCTGCCGCCACAGCCTCCCAAGGGCTGAACTTACCCACCTCACACACCCTTGCTTTCATCTTGAGTTGCGTTGGGAACCGTTCTCAGACCGTATAGACTCTGTGTGTTGCCATCGACCCTGGGCTGGGAGAACTTAAATGGAGACCTGCCTGAGGTCGGACAGCTAGCAGGGGGACAAGAATAAGATGGGACACCAGGGAAGACGTTTAGGTGGACCGGAATAAAGCCAAGGGAAGCCTTATTATCCCTGCAGTCTCAGCCCTTTGGACGCAGAGACAGGAGGATTACCTGAACTAGACCACTCAGGCCAGTTTTTGCTATACAGAAAGACTGTGCAAATATTAATAGTTCATTTTAAAAATGAGCAGGAGGGATCACCACGAGTACCACGCTCCTTCCTTCTCTCCATTCTCGTCCCTTCTGTCCTCTCCCTCTGTCCCTTCCCTCCTCCTCCAGATCCTCTGTTTACCTCTGGCTGTGTGACCCCAGCCCCCACCCTCCCTGACTTTTCAACAGAATGTTCCCTCTTTTCTGCTGCCCCCTCGAACCCTGTTTGTGTCTGTTCCGGAAGCAACTTCCCCGCTCACGGGAGTTATCTCCACAGCTTCTAAGACTCTGAAAACCTTGTCTTCCAAGTAGACGCGCCATCCTCCCTCAGAGGAGAGCTATGAGCGCCACATGCCCAACAGCAATGTGGACACTGCTGAGTAGCCCTCTGCTCCCATCCCCTTCCTGGCCCACTGCTGTGGCTTAAGCTCACTGCACTGCCCAGGCTGCCTTCCAACACAGACCAGTCCCCCCTCCGGTAGCCTCCAGGGCTGAGGTTACAGCACCTGCTCCACACGCCCTCACATTCCTGCTGGGTTGTTTGGGGAAACGGTTCTTAGACTGCGTGCAGACTTTGTGCACACTAGACAGCATGGCCGGACCCTGCCTCTCTCTGTAGGGCAGCAGAGAGAGCAGGGAGACTCTCCCGCTGAAGGGTGTGGGCAGCCGTGGCAGAGAGGGCCGGGGTACAGACGGGCAGTATCTGGGAGCCAGGATAGATCACAGAATGTGGTGAGGTGTGCCTCCCAAGCTGTAGCTTCTGGAATCTGAGGCTCCACGTGCATTTCTCCTGCAGCAAGGATTGGCATTTGGAGAACGCTCTAGTGTCCTTCCCACCCATTTCCCACCTAACACGAGATACTGGGATGCTGGACTCATGGGCCGTCTCTTGCCTCTCTGGTACTAGTGATCTTCAGCTGATGATCTCTCCTCTCTCTCTCTCCTTTCTCTTCAGGGCCAAGTATGGATCAATGGCTTTAACCTCGGGCGATACTGGCCCACAAAGGGCCCACAAATGACCTTGTTTGTGCCAAGGAACATCCTGACCACTTCAGCCCCAAACAACATCACAGTGCTAGAACTGGAGTCGTCACCCTGCAGTAATGGGACCCTAGAGCTATGTACAGTAGAGTTTGTTGACACTCCGGTTATTGGCTGACCTCAGTGGCCATTTTCCAGGCCAGTCTGGTCAAGACTCAGGGCTGACCCGCCTGCGACGACTGATCCTCTGGGCACACAACCCTACTCTTGCTACGTGGACCACCCTTATGGTACAGAATTGTGGAATGTGTGTATCCTGCTGGTGACTGCAGCCCTGCCTTGCCTGACCACCCACCCTCGTGGCCACCAGGAAGGCTGAAGAGAGTGGATACCATAGGAATACACAGCTGGTGTGCCGAGTTGGAACAAAACTTGAATAATGTCCCTTATTCTGACTTGAAATAATCATGTCTTTCTGATGAATAAAATTTGAATGCAAGCTGTGGTCTTCCTGTCATTAGTGTATCAGGCAGGTATTAAACTCTGAGGTCTGACTTAAATCTCAACTAGACTTGAGTGGGCTGGGTGAAGCCACTTCACTAGCTTGAGATTCAAAGTGGGTAGGAGAGAGTGCTGGTTTAGGCTAGCAGAGGGCTTCGTTTTTGATCCCGGTTTGACTGTTTCTGAATCTCTGTGATATCTACGAGGTGAGACATCTCCAGTTACAAACCACCTAAGAGATTAACAGTTGCTCAAAGTAGGTGCTGCGGTCTCTCTTTACAGTTAAGTAGAAGTGTGTGTGTGTGTGTGTGTGTGTGTGTGTGTGTGTGTGTGTGTGTGTTCATGTATGTATGGAGATGCATGTGTATTTACATGTATTTGTGCAGGTCAAAGGCCCATCTTTGGCCCATTTCTCAGGACTGCCTTAGTGTCTAGGAACATACGGAATGTATAAAATGTAATTCTGCTTATGTTTGAGACGCTGTCCCCCCCAAAAAAAAAAAAAAAGTGTTAATGTGAAGCTGGGCTCTAGCTAAGTTGGTAAAAAAAAAAAAAAAAGCTACCATGCAAGCAGCACTGGGTTCTGTTCCTGGCAGTACATAAAACCAGGCGTGATATTACACCCATTAACACTATTCAAGAAGTGAAACGAGAGAACTGAAGTCCAAGTTTACCCTCAGCTACACAGTGGGATCCAGACCTCAGGCTCTACGTAACCCTGTCTCATTAATAGAATTAATATGCTTGTATCTGAGTGGTAAACATTTTGGGTAGTTGGTCACATTTTCTAACCTACACTTTAAATTCGGAGAGAGTGTATTTATACACACTAGAAGCTTTGAACCCTTCTGTTTCCCTCTCCCACGGGAGCACTGGGGTTCCACTCATGCGCACTACTATATTAAGCTTTGACATGGCTTCCAGAGGTCCAGACCCACGTCCTCATGCATGCATGGTGCCTTTATCCACCAAGCCACCACCACAGCTTGCTTTTGTTTACTTATTTATGGATATGCTACTCTATTTGCATGTCTGTCTGTATGACGGAAGAGGGCATCAGATCCCAATATCGATGGTTGTGAGCCACCATGTGGGCTCTGGGAATTGAACTCAGGACCTCTGGAAGAGCAGCCAGTGCTCTTAACCGCTGAGCCATCTCTCCAGGCCTGTTTTATTCTTTGAAACAAGGTCCCAAAGCTGCCCTTGAGTTCATCATGTAGCCAAGGATAACCTTTAATTTCTGATCCTTTAACCCTCACTTCTTTTTTTCTTTTTCTTTTTTTTTTCCCAGAGCTGGGGACCGAACCCAGGGCCTTGCGTTTGCTAGGCAAGCGCTCTACCGATGAGCTAAATCCCCAACCCCCAGCCCTCACTTCTTACAAACATGCACCACCACACCATCCTTAGACTCTGTTGGGAAGGGAAGCCAGGGCTTCGTGCATGTTGGATGTTTGACTGACAGAGCTCCAACCCCAGGCCTTTTCTCCATTGTCTAGTGTCATTTTCTGTTTGTCAGTCTGTCCATCTTTGTTTCTCAGTAATTCCAGTTTATTTAAAATGAAATTGCTTTGCCCTTAATCTCCTGTCAAGTGACAGGGACAGCAGATGATCTCCCCCGGTCTTTATTTCTTCTATGAAAAATAAAAGGTCATTTTATTACTTCCTGGTCACTGTGAGTGATCTGTCTAAGCTGTGGTACAATGCTACATGTGGGCTGCAGGAATGCAAGGTGACTGTCCAGAGGGTGGGAGGGAACATGGTGGCTCTAGGTGACAGTGTTCCAACCCCTGAGAGTCAGAGCTTCTCCTCAGCTTCCCTTGGCCCTCTGGCTGTCTGGAAACTTGCATCTGGAAACTGTGTTCCTGGCTGTTCTGGTGTTCACTCTACAGATCAGGCTGGCCTCCTGAGTGCTGGGATTAAAGGCGTGAGCAGCCATGCTCACCACATGGCTCAGCTGATGGAGTGTTTGCCTAGTATGTGTAGGGCCCTGGGTTCCACCCCCTCACCGAAGAAACAAGGTCTGGTCAAGGGCACGTGTGATCCTAGCACTCTGAAGTGGAGGCTGGAAGGTTGGAAGCTCAAGATCCTAGCAAGGTCTGGGTCAGGATAAAAGTGATGATGCTAACAGTTCAGACTTTTGGAAAGTCATGCTAGCCTCCCCCTCCCTCTCGCTTACATGCCTTGGTCTCCTCAAGTGTGGGAACCACTTAGTGGGCTTTTTCAATTAGAAGCAATCCAGCCAAGCACCTGCATAAAGCATGTTGTATGTTGTTCTAGTTTTTTTGTTTCTGCTGCTCTGTGAACACCCTGGCCAAAAAAAGAAAAAAAAAGCTTCAGGGAGAAAGGACTTGTTCTCCTCACAATCTCACTGGTACAGAACATAGCAGGAGCTTGAAGCTACTCGTGTATCCCACAGTCAAAAGCAGAGTGATGAGTACAAGAGCTCGATCGCTTGCTTGCTTGCTCATGCTTAGCTCAAGTTGGACTCACTGTGCTGTTTGAGGCCCCCTGCCCAGGGAATGGTGCCACCCACAGTGGGCTGAGTCTCCCCATAGCAATTACTTAAGACAGTCCACCATAGTTATGCCCAAAGGCCAACTCTCTGAGACTCTCCTCTGGTGGCTCTACACTGTGTCTAGGTGACAAAGCTAGACACCACACACATATTCATTGACTCTCCCCCATTGTGTCTCTACCCAAGCTGGGAAGCCTAAGGGATGGGGAAAGTGATGCCACCCAAGATGGTTCTCTGCGTCCCTCTGTGTTCAGTTCAGCAACATGGTGCTACCCAGCCACTGTGTTAGGCTCAGGCTATTAAGCAAATAAACCTGTCTGTGATGAGCCATGAGATGAACCAAGGACGGGAGGCTGAGGAAGGGTTGCATCCAAAGGGATCCTCTAGCCATGACCTGGGAGTACGGTGGACACTCAGCCTGGAGAAAAGGCTACAGGCCCCCAGTGGTGTGAGCACAGGTGAGCTGGTCCAGTCCCTCACCTGGGGAACACAGTGGAGCTGGCCCTGGTGGCATGGGCTCTGGAGAGCTGGTGGACTGACAAACTCAGCTACCATCGAGGTCCAGATCCAGGTCTTTGACTTGGCCCACCCCAACATCTACCCACCTGTGAGCTCCTAGAAACCATGACGGGGCCAGTACAGATCGAAAGCTGTAGGATCTCCATGACACAGGGCAACAATAGGATAACTAAGAGGAGTCCCAGTGAGGATCCAGGGTTAATGTTGCAGCAGCAGCCACAGGCCTCGAACCAGATCAATGACTCCTTGCAAGTAAAGCTGTCTAGGCAAAAGGGTGTACTGTGTGACACCCTGGTGACAGACGGCAGCTTCCCACAGTGGTGGGGAGGTTGCAAGGGCAGAGGGCAGGTATGGAGGGACAGGGAGATGAGAGGGATTGGGGTGCATGATGTGAAATTCACACACACACACACACACACACACACACACACACACACAAATCAATAAAAAGTTTTTTTAAAAAAAGATTCCAGGGGTTGGGGATTTGGCTCAGTGGTAGAGCGCTTGCCTAGCAAGTGCAAGGCCCTGGGTTCGGTCCCCAGCTCCGAAAAAAAAAGAAAAGAAAAAAAAAAAAAAGATTCCAGACCCGGGATTGGCCTCTAGGGCTACAGTCTGTGCCTCTTCCGGGTTCTGGTTCCTTAAAACCACTGCACTCTTGTTCTCCAGCAGCAGGAGTGACTCTGGCTCCAATGCCATGATTTTGCATGCCCCCTCCCCTGGTCTGCCGCTTTGATGGTGTTTGTTACTGTATAACACGGCAGTGCAGCCAACTGGATGTGACAACTAAACTAATCTCCTGTTTTTGAAACAGGGTCTCATGTAGCCCAGGCTGGCCTCAAGTTCACTATGTAGCAGAGGATGACATTCAACTTTGAATGCCCCTGACTTTCCTCCCCAGAGGCTGAATGACAGGTGTGATCGACCATGATTAGTTTAGTGCAGTGTTGGGAATCGAACCCAGTGCTTTCATGCATGCTAGGCAAACTGTCTACCACAGCCAACAGGTAAAATGGCCAGCCCAAGAGGGGCTCTTTTTTTTTTGTTTGTTTGTTTGTTTTTGTTTTTTTGTTTTGAGGCACAGTCTCTTTTCTACATAGCCTTGGCTGTCCTGGAACTCCCAGAGAAATCTTCCTCTGCTTTTAACCGTGACTCTGAGTGCTGGGATTAAAGGCTGGTACCATCACACCAGGCAATCGTGGCTATTTTTTTTTAAAGATTTATTTATTTCATGTATATGAGTACACTGTCGCTGTCTTCAGACTCACCAGAAGAGAACATCAGATCCCATTACAGATGGTTGTGAGCCACCATGTGGTTGCTGGGAATTGAACTCGGGACCTCTGGAAGAGCCGTCAGTGCTCTTAACCGCTGAGCCATCTCTCCAGCCCCCAATCGTGGCTATTTTAAAAAACTGTTAATAGTACCCAGCAGCAATCATTTTGTCTGTCTGTCCATTTCACAAGAATGTTCACACTCTGAAACTGCACAGTTTTGGTCCAGCCCCATCAGCAAAGTACAGGGCTTGATCATACCAGCTTTGCCTGGCCTGTATTTAATATCAAGGTCTCCTTGGGCCATTTCAGCTTGCCTTGGCCCCTGACAAACACACCAGATGGAAGGAGGAGGGCTAGAGGCCTTGAGCACAGGCTAGGAATGTACCCTGTGAGTCCCACACCAGCCTGTGCACCGTGCGTGTGAGAAGCTTGGTCTCTGTTTCTTATCTGCTGGTGAGATCTTTCACTCAGAGCTGACGGTCCACTCAGGTGCCATCCAACCTTGCCCCTCCCTTCTGCTTTGAATTTCACTAAGAGACTTTGCGTCTGGAAGTTTTGTGATGTCTGTCCTGTCCCCGTTCCTGTGGACCCTGTAATTATTGGCTGTTGGAAGGAATTAATGCTGAAGGGTTTGGGTCTTACTCGGGAGCCCGTGTGATGGCACAGGCTTTTAATTCCAACACTTGGGAATCAAAGGCAGGAGGATTAGAAGTTCAGGGTCATCCCTAGCTACAAAGGAAGTTTAAGGCCACCCTGGGCTACATTGTGATTTCTTGCCTCAGAAATGAATAAATAAAACAGGGGGGGAGTGCTCACACCTGTGATCCCAGCACTGGGGAGGCCAAAGCAAGAAGGTTCCTACCCTTTCCTGTGATGTACAGTTCCTGCATTCCTAATACTTGGTGGCCCATAGTAGGTCCTCAGTCAATGCCTACTAGCTGGGTAAGTAAGTGCCTGCATGCCTGTGTGTCTGCATCACACTGAGGGCATAGGGTCCCTATGAGGACACCAGCCCCTCAGGTGTGTCTGAGCCACCTGTTTTATTCATTCATCTTCTTGAAAGATCCAAGATTTCATTTAAAAAAAAAAAAAAAACCAACGTCAATGTTTTTAAGACCTTCCCACAGAGGGCTTGCTTTCCTGTTGTTTCTTCTGGCTAGACAGTCTCTGTTCTTCCAAACAAATTCAGTCCAAGAAAGACAGAGCCATCCTACACAGGCTTGTACAATATCATGACTCAAATGTGGAGTGGCGTGTCTTGAGTTCCACAAACCCTCAACCACACTGGGCCCTGTTAACATCCAGAAGTCTTGAATTTGTAGAGTCCATCTGCCCTGAGCCTGTACAAACACAATAAACACAATATACTGAATAGGAGATGCTGGTTTTGTTCCCTTTTTCTCTGGTGTGTGTGTGTGTGTATGTGTGTGTGTGTGTGTGATGTAGCCCAGGCTAACCTTAAACTCACTGCTGTAGTCAAGGATGCCCTTGAACTTCTGGTTCTGAATCTATTCCAAAGTTCTAGAATTGTAAGTGGACACACACCGTGTATCACATGGCCAATTCTATGAATCCCAGGGTCTCATGCATGCCAGGCAAGCGCTCTACCAACAAGCTCCATTTCCAGCCCAATACCTCAGGCTTTAGAAGTTCTCCCTCCCCAGAGCCTGCCCCACATGTGGCCCATACATATACAGCCACCCAATTAGACAAGATGGATGAAGCAAAGAAGTGCAGACCGACAGGAGCCGGATGTAGATCGCTCCTGAGAGACACAGCCAGAATACAGCAAATACGTAGGCGAATGCCAGCAGCAAACCACTGAACTGAGAATAGGTCCCCCGTTGAAGGAATCAGAGAAAGAACTGGAAGAGCTTGAAGGGGCTCGAGACCCCATATGTACAACAATGTCAAGCAACCAGAGCTTCCAGGGACTAAGCCACTACCTAAAGACTATACATGGACTGACCCTGGACTCTGACCTCATAGGTAGCAATGAATATCCTAGTAAGAGCACCAGTGGAAGGGGAAGCCCTGGGTCCTGCTAAGACTGAACCCCCAGTGAACTAGACTATGGGGGGGAGGGCGGCAATGGGGGGAGGGTTGGGAGGGGAACACCCATAAGGAAGGGGAGGGGGGAGGGGGATGTTTGCCCGGAAACCGGGAAAGGGAATAACACTCGAAATGTATATAAGAAATACTCAAGTTAATAAAAAAAAAAAAAAAAGAAAGTAAAAAAAAAAAAAAAAAAAAAAAGAAGTTCTCCCTCCCTTGGCCTTCTTTGTCCCCTCCGACCTCCACATTTCTAGTCATTTTCTTTTTTTTTTTTAATAAAGATTTATTTATTTATTATATATAAGTACACTGTCGCTGTCTTCAGACACACCAGAAGAGGGCATCAGATCTCTTTACAGATGGTTGTGAGCCACCATGTGGTTGCTGGGAATTGAACTCAGGACCTCTGGAAGAGCAGTCAGTGCTCTTAACCGGCCCCTTCTAGTCATTTTCAAACTCAGCATGTCCCATCTGTGTTCCTGAAAGACACATGCTGCTCTTTCGAGGTCCAGGTCATTAAGATGGGGCTTTGGGAGGCAAGAGGCTTCTAGAGTCAGAAGGGAGCAGCAGCCAGGGTGTGGTGGCTCGCACTTACCATCCCAGCAGTGTGGAGACAGGCAGATCTCTGGAGCCCCCAGACAGCCTACTCAGCAAGTTCTAGCCTAGTGATTAGTGCACACACGCAAACACACACACACACACACACACACACACACAAATTTACTTAAAAACTTTAAATTTGTTATTTTAAATTATGTGTATATATCTATGTCCATGTGTGAGTATACAGGTGGCTGCAGGTGCTCAAAGAGGCCAGATCAGATCTCCTAGAAATGGAGTCACAGGCAATTATGACCCCCTCCCCTCTGCTTTGTGATTGTGGAAACTAAACTTGGATCCTATACACGGACGGGCAACAAGTACTCTTAAATCCTGAGGCTTATCTCCAGCCTTACCAACACTAAAAAATACTTTTTATTTGAGGACAGTCGAGACTACTCAAAGAAACCCTGTCTCCAAAAGCAAAAATGTTAAAGGAAGAT
This sequence comes from Rattus norvegicus, assembly GCF_021556685.1. Lineage (NCBI taxonomy): Eukaryota > Metazoa > Chordata > Mammalia > Rodentia > Muridae > Rattus > Rattus norvegicus. The sequence continues at coordinate 121,908,651 of NC_141541.1, forward strand.
GGCTGACCTAAGGAACACAGAAGGCTCCACACACATGGGCACATACACATCTTCACCACATATAAACATGTACATGAACACATACGCACACACCTCAGGGATTGCACACACATCACGGATCGATGGTCACCTCTAAGAGTCTGAGTCATCTCATCCTCTGTGGTAAAACTCTTCAGGTGAGAGAACCCAGAATAGAAGGTTAGGGTCTGAGCAAACAGGTCTCTGAGCCATCACTTTCTGTCAAGCTTGATGAGGAAAAATAGCCCCGAGCTCCCTTGTGTTACAGGCTCATGACTACTGCAGTAGTCAATGTGCATTGACTTAGTGTATGACTCAGGCCACCTTCGAGTTCAAGTGGACTGGAGAGAGAATGGAGAGAGGAGGGAGGCTTCCCACTCCACTCAGGGTACAGCAAGGCAAAGGCCCTGGGTAGCTTCGTGACATCTTCTGATGTCCCAGATTAGACCAGGAGAAATCTAAGCATTTCCCATGTCCCAAGACTGCAGAAAACTGAGTACGAAGTGGCCCTGTGGCCTGGAGAGATGGCTCAGTTGGTAAAGTGTCATGCAAGCAAGAAGATCTGAGTTTCACCCCAGCACCCACAGAAAAAATCCAGGCCTGGAAGCCTGCATCTTAACCCCAATCATGGGGTGATCTTTGGGGCTCTCCAGCCAGCCTAGCCTGCTTGGTGACTTCCAAGCCAGTGAGAGACCCTGTCTCAAAAATGTATGGACCTCTAGGTTGACCTCCATCATTCACAGACATGCGTACACACGGGCATACGTCCAAAGTGGTCCCAAAGAAAGCCCCCATCGAGAGTGGACCCATTCCGCAACTCAGCAGGCAGTGGTTATCAACAAATGACAAAAGTCAAAGCCACTCCTCCAAAATTGCATCGTCTGCAGGGCCCAGGGGCAGTGGGTGAGAAACTGTTAACCCCCCGCCTTCGGAAGAACGGGAGGTAGAAACTGAGTTCAGCTTTAGACGGATGTTTACCGCTGACACCTGCACATCTCTCCTAACACCTTTGGGTGGGAGCTGTTCTCCCTCCGCAGCAGATGTTCTCTGGTCTTCTGCTCATTCTGTGTGTGTGTGTGTGTGTGTGTGTGTGTGTGTGTGTGTGTGTGTGTGTGTGTGTGTGTGTGTTTGGTTTGGTTTTGTGTTTTTTGTTTTTTTGTTTTTTGTTTGCTGAGACAAGGTTTCTCTGTGTAGCCCTGGCTGTCCTGGAACGCGTTCTGTAGACCAGGCTGCCTTCGAACTCAGAGATCTGCCTCCCAAGTGCTGGGATTAAAGGCGTGTGCTCGGGCTGGAGAGATGGCTCAGTGGTTAAGAGCACTGACTGCTCTTCCCGAAGTCCTGAGCTCAATTCCCAGCACCCACATGGTGGCTCACAACCATCTGTAATGGGATTTGGTGCCCTCTTCTGGTGTGTCTGAAGACAGCTACAGTGTACTTATATAGAATAAATAAATCTTTAAAAAAAAAAAAAAAAAGGCGTGTGCTCCACCACTGCCCAGTCTTCTGCTTGTTCTCAATAGGTGCATTTCTTAGTCCAATTCAGCTTATCTACATAAAAGCATTTCCCACACTATTCTATTTATGTGAATTCGTGTTTTCATTTCATCCAGTTTGGGGCTGGATGTTTCTTTTGCACACATGATTTCTATTCTTTGTTTATTAAGATCTCTCTCCTTCTCCTCCTCCCTCTCATCCCCTCCACAGTGATTTCTAGGCGGCCCCTGAATCGGATGCTCTTGGTGTCTAAGATGGTTAATTTGCCTGAATTTAGAGTCGCCATGGAAACATAACTCTGGGCGTGTCTGCAGGGTGTTTTCAGAGAGGCTTACCTGAGGAAGGAAGTCCTCTCGCCCAGAGTGTGGGCTGCACCACTCCATGGGCTGGAGTCCCTGGAGGAACTCAAGGGTTCAGCTTGCCTCAGTTTCCCGATTGCGGATGCGATGTGTCCATCTGCCTCACATTCCTACTGCGGTGACTTCTCTACCCCCGCATTGTGAGCCAGTGTAAACCCTCCCTGGCTATGTCAGGCATCTTGACACAACAAGGAGAGAAGCAAACACAGTGTCCTACCTGAAACCTTTGCATGCTTCCCCGGCTCCTAAAGAGACTGTTCCTCCCGCCCTCACAGCTACTACTGAATGCTTGAGGCAAGAGGATTACCTCAAGTCCAAGACCAGACCAAGTGCAAGGTCAGTCTGGGTTGTTTGCCTAAGTGAGGACCTGTCTCAAAAGTCAAAGCCCGGGGCTGGAGAGTTGGCTCAGCGGTTAAGAGCACTGACTGCTCTTCCAAAGGTCCTGAGTTCAATTCCCAGCAACCACATGGTGGCTCACAACCATCTATAATGAGATCTGGGGTCATCTTCTGGCCTGCAGGCACACATGCAGACAGAAAGCTGTATGATGTACATAATAAATAAATAAATATTTTTAAAAAAAAAAGTCAAAGCCCGGAGTTGATGAGATGGTTCACAGGCGAAGAGGCTTCCTGCAGAACCCGACGGATGACCTGAATTCAATCCCCAATTGCCAAATATATATATGGCAATTGCCAATTGCCATATATATATTTAAATATTTTAATGGATTTTTTAATTAAAAAATCAAACAGCCAGCAGCAGAGCAAGGTGATGCGCACCTTTAATCCCAGCACTTGGGAGGCAGAGGCAGGAGGATCTCTGAGTTCAAAGCCAGCCTGGTCTATATAGTGAGTTCCAGCAGCCGGAGCTACACAGAGAGACATTAGTTCAAACAAAATAACGAGTGTCTTCCCCCTTCCCACGTTCCTTTTCTCTCTTCCTCCCCGTTCTCCGAGGAGCAGCTCAGAAATACTTAAGACTGTGCATTGGTTGCTCTCCTCTTGGTAAGGAGACAAGGCGCTACAGCTCATGGCTGGAATGTAGCTCCGAGGCAGCTTCCTGGTCTGACACGCAAAAGTCCTTAGGTTTGATCTCCAGACCTGCAACTCAGCGGGGAGGAAAAGCAACTTCATGTATGGAGAATTCACTTTGGCTCGTGAATTGCAAGGCTAGAGCCCATCTTGGCAGGAGAGATATGGCAGGGGTGATTGACTATGGCTCCTCAGCTCTTAGTCACACGAGATGGAGAGAGATCTGAGGCTGAGTTATCGCCCCATGCCATTGGTCCACTTCCTCAAACCAGACCCCGCCCCCCGTAGACTCCGTGACATAGCCCAGCAGAGTGGCACCACAGTGGCATCTGCCTTTAATCTCAGCACCCAAACGCTGTATATAGTGAGACCCTGTCTACAAGCAAAACAAAATCACCCCACGCCCACAGCTCCTCAAACAGCATCACCAGGGAACAAGTGTTTAGGCCCACGGACCTGTGAGAAGCTTTCGTGTTCAACCCCAAACACGCTGGAACTCCTGTCTAGGGTCTGCTTCTAGAAACACACCGTGAGGCCCTCTGCCTGCGACCCGCAGCCTGGCTGCTTTGCAGCTTCGGCTTGGTTCTAGGTGCGAGTTTGTGTTTATCCCCATTCTCACGAGGCCTGCATCTCACAGGCAGCCGTGGACCTGCCTAAGACTTTAACTTCAAGGACCCTCCTAGTGTGTGGAACCCCAGGTTCTGAAGTGGCAGCTACTTCCTGCTTCAGGAAGTTCTGCTGACAGGTTTGCTTAGATTTTTTTTTTTTTGAAATGCTATTTACTTTTGTTGATATGCAGTATCCATGCCAAAGCACACACACTTGTCTTTGTTTGACACTGTTGTTTCTTAATGGAGTCTCTCTCTCTCTCTCTCTCTCTCTCTCTCTGTGTGTGTGTGTGTGTGTGTGTGTGTGTGTGTGTGTGTGTGTGTGTGTGTACCCATGTGCCATGGTGCCCACATGGAGGTCCGAGGACAACTCTTCCCCCACTTTGTGGGTACCAGGGCTTGAACACAGGTCATCAGACTTGGCAGCAAGTGCCTTTACCCACTGAGCCATCCCCCAAGTCCTGGTTCTTTTGTGGGTTTTTTGTTTGTTTGTTTGTTTGTTTTGTTTTGTTTTTAAAGATTTATTTATTATATATAAGTACATATCTTCAGACACATCAGAAGAGGGCATCAGATCCCATTACAGATGGCTGTGAGCCACCATGTGGTTGCTGGGAATTGAACTCAGGACCTCTGGAAGAGCAGTCAGTGCTCTTAACCACTGAGCCGTCTCTCCAGCCCCTCTTTTGTGTTTTAGTAGGGGGTTTCATATACCTGAGGCTGACCTCAAATATAAATTATGTAGAGATGAGATGACCTTGAACTCCTGATCCTCCTGCCTCTACCTCCCGACTAACGGGATTCTAGAAGTTCCCCAACTAATGGGTTTATAGGTGGGTGCTGCCATCTCAACCCAAACGTGCCTATTTTGAGCATGCGATATAGAAGAATGTTGATGTGCATACCCAGGTCTCCTATGAGCAATGAAATACAGCAAAATTCTATCAAGCACTGTTAAAAAAAATTTTTCCCCAGAGATTTATAAAGTTTTGCCTGCTTAGTGATTTTGTGTCGACATACAATATGTGATCATACAAAACCCTGTTCCATCTCCATTTGTGTCTTTAAGCTGCGTCCGGGTGCAGCTTCGGGAGGAGGGTTCGTCTACAGGGATAAAGTCCTTACTCCAGAAAATAAAATAAAAAGTTTGGCCCTTATTAGTCAGGCACAGTAGATGGCGCCTGTAATCTCAGCATGCGGGAGGCTGGGGTAGCAGGATCATGAGTTCAAAGCCAGCCTTATCCGTTAGTGAGACCCTGCCTCACCAGATAAAAACACAGGAATTTATGGCTTTTAAATTTATTCTTCTTGGGGCTGGGGATTTAGCTCAGTGGTAGAGCGCTTACCTAGGAAGCGCAAGGCCCTGGGTTCGGTCCCCAGCTCCAAAAAAAAAAGAACCAAAAAAAAAAATTTATTTTTCTTGGTGTTATTTTACAATTTCCCAGAGATGAAACTACAGACTCTCAGCTCTCACACTTACGTTCATATCAAAAGTCTCAGTGAAGTTTTGTTTTGTTTTTGTTTTTACCCCAAATCCATCTACTGCTTCTGAAACAATCTGGTCGGTCTTTGAACCTGGGCACATAAAGTTTTATTAGAAACACAGTTGGGGAATTTTAGAGATAAGAGTCAGAGACTCTGCGTACTAAACAGAAACTGGACTTACGAGAGCAGAGGCCTTAGGCTCATTCATGCAATAAAAAATAACCAACTGTTTTGTTTGTCCATTTCCCTATGCCTGGATGTGGTGGCTACTGCTGGTGGGGTTAGTTCAATTTATGGTTAGAATATTGTTCCCCTGAACCTCAATCTATTTATTTGTTTATTTTCTATCGTCTCATGTAGCCCAGGCTGGCCTTGAAGTCAATCTGTAGGTGCTTATGACCGTGAGATGGCTCAGCTGGTGAAGGTGGGGCCGCCTGACCTAATGACCTGAATTCCACCCTTGCAACAAGGTGGAAGCAGAGAACTGGTGCCTGCTAGTTGTCTTCTGAATACCACATACATGCTATGGCATGGGCACAGGGACACACACGGACACACACAGACTCACATACAAACATATACAGAGACACACACAGAAACACCCACAGATACACACAGAAACATATAAACATACACAGAAACACACACACAGAACCCACACACACAGAAACACAGAAACATACAGGCATACATAGAGATACACACAGACATACACATACAGAGACACACACACACGTGTAGACACACACAGAAACACCCACAGACATGCACGAAAACACAGAAACATTCACAGATACACACACACACAAAGAACTTCACACACGGGGTTGGGGATTTAGCTCAGTGGTAGAGCGCTTGCCTAGGAAGCGCAAGGCCCTGGGTTCAGTCCCCAGCTCCGGAAAAAAAAAAAGAACCAAAAAAAAAAAAAAAAAAAAATTATAAAAAAAAAAAAAAAAAAAAAAGAACTTCACACACAGAAACACAGAAACATACAGACATACACCAAGACACATACAGAGATACACACAGACGTACACACACACAGACATACAGATACAGATACACACACATACATATACACATACATGTAGATACACACACTACACACACACAAACACACATACAGACAAGCACAGACATAGATACACATACAGACACACACACACACCACACACTGGCACACACACTAAACAAATAAACGTAACAAAAAGCTTTGGTTTCGTTGTTTTTAAACTGAGTCTCCGGCCTCCACCGGTGCCGTCTCTTAGGCAGGGGGTACCAAGCCCTTTTTATTGAGTAGCAGGGCAAGGGAGACCACACCCAGACTCCAATCCTGCTAGTCAAGAGCTCTCTCTGCCTACCGAGCTGCATCCCCTGAGGAACCTCAGTTCTTGGAATCCTAAAAGTGACCGCATCTCCTTCTTGAAAGTCTGAAATGAGTTGCAGCTTGTGAAAGTACTTGGTGGATTTCTGGTGCTCTGAAGGGGAATTTGGAACCGTGCTGAACTTTGAAGCAGTCACTCGTTGTGGGTTGGGGAGAGGACTAAACCTAAGAACACAAGTGTTATCCCATGTGGAGGAAGGAGAGAAGTGAGTCCTGCAAGTCAAGTCATCCTTGGAAAGCCATTTAGTGCTGCCGTACCCACTCGATAAATAAGTGTATTTAGGGGGGAAAAAGTAATGAGGTACTGTGGATGCAGAAAGAAGTTCAGCTTCTCTGGTTCGTTTTGTTGAGGGAAGGCTGGCAAGAGAGCCCGTGACAGGCACAGCCTGTCAGAGAGATGCCTCCTGGCCAAGGGCGGAGTGTCCAATAAGGGAAATATCTACTGAAGCAAGGCACCCTGGGGCCTGAAGAGTGCTGAAGCAAGATGAAAGTGTGTCAAGATGTTCAGGGTGTGAGGAAGGAAGGATGCCCTCGGAGCAAGGACATCTGGCTTGGTTCCTTAGTTAAGATGTCTGGAATCAGCCTGAGACTCCGAAAGCAGCATGCAAGCGGTCTCATGGCGCCTTCTCGGAAACGCCTGTGTGGACATGAGGGGCCACGAGCTCGGCCAGTGAGGCAGGCTGACCAGGATGGGTCTAACAGTAGCCTCATGTCATCTTAGAGGACTCAAATTTGCTAGGACCCTTCAGAGCCGTCCCACAGCTGAGTGAGGAGACAAATGCTCGTCTCTACTCTTAGAGCAGTCACCAGTTACAAACTGTCCCCAGGAGGAGTTGGCCCATGACGAAAGAGTAGCTGAGAGTCACCGGCTGTCAACAGCCTAATGAATGTTAGTCAATGCTTCCGTCCTAAGCAGGGGCCGCGTGGAGAGGCAGGTGTCCCATCTTTGAGGCCACTGCAGGATGTCAGCTTGCTAGTAACTGTACAACTGCCTCCTTTGTGAGTGAGTGGAGGTGACACCAGAGTCACCGTGGGTCCAAGGATGGGAGCCATGGGCCACAGCTCCCCATTGCTCAGCCTTGTGCGTGCTGAGGAACCAAGAGCAGACCCTTAGGCATCCGCCAAGCTCCAGTGTCACCATGATAAAATGAACTAAGCTTTACCGGGCAAAGGGAGAGAGCTCTGGCTGAGCAAATGCTACATCCCCTGCTGGAACCTCGTGAGGTAGTTTCCTAAGAAAACTGCCTTCCACTATGAGCCACTCCTAACCAGGCTGCAATGGCGCACGTCTTTAATCCCAACACTTGGGAGGCTGAAGCAGGGAGATTCCCAAGTTCAAGCCCAACCTGGGCTTCAGAGTGAGTTCCAGGACAGCCTGGGCTACGCAGAGAAACCATGTATCAAAAAACAAAACAAAACAAAAAAGAGAGAGAGAGAGAGAGAGAGAGAGAGAGAGAGAGAGAGAGAAAAGAAAAAGAAAAAAGAACCCTGGACCAAGCCTATGCCTTCTTCCGTTGTGGTTTTTTTTTTTTTTTTCTTTTTTCTTTTTTTCAGAGCTGGGGACCAAACCCAGGGTCTTGCGCTCGCTAGGCAAGCGCTCTACCACTGAGCTAAATCCCCAACCCCTTCCGTTGTGTTTTTGACGGGTGTAAGATGTATATACACATTTATGGGCTACAGTGTGACAATCTAATAGATGAATTTGGTGTGTAACGAGTCTTATATCTGTGGATACAGAGGCTGATCATGCGGGGAGGAAGCCATGTTCTCTATCTATACACACACAGAGTTTGGAGCCGCTCTTACCTCCTCTCCCAGTATACAACACAAGGTCTCCTCTTGACCCAACTAGATCTGTGTGTGTGTGTGTGTGCGTGTGTGTGTGTGTGTGTGTGTGTGCATGTGTGCATGTGTGTGTGCGTGTGTGTGTGTGCATGTGTGCATGTGTGTGTGCGTGTGTGTGTGTGTGTGCATGTGTGCATGTGTGTGTGCGTGTGTGTGTGTGTGCATGTGTGCATGTGTGCATTGTGTGTGTGCATGTGTGCATGTGTGTGTGCATGTGTGTGTGTGCATGTGTGCATGTGTGTGTGTGCGTGTGTGTGTGTGTGTGTGTGTGTGTATGTGCGCACACACACGCACGCGCGCGCTCATACCTGTGTGCCATGGCAAAGGATGGAGTTCAGAGGAAAACTTCTAGGAGACAGTTCTTCCCATGTGGGTCCCAGCGATTAAACTTGGGTCACCAGGCTTGGCGGCACCCTTGCCAGGTGAGCCATAACGCCAGCTCCATGTGAATCTGTCAGTTCATTCATTCGTCCCTTGGACTTGGACCACATGGCTAAACCTTGGACGGGCCAGCAATTCCGCCTCTACCCACAGCAGAAGACCACACAGAGACATGAGGAAGGGAAGGCTTAGCACAGCTAAGCGCAACCTTATTTGTTTTCCATAAGGGCAATATCGAACTTTCCTCTCAAAGCCACTCTTCAGAAAGTAAACGTCGAGAAATGCACTCTTTATAAAGGCAGCGGTGCCACGCTGTACAGGCTCAATGGAAGCATTTGAACTCAGTACCTCTCCATGTCAGAGGGATCGACTCTCACAAGCTCTGTTGGTGTTTCTGAGCAGTCACGGCTATGCAGCTGGACGAGGGCCTGACACCTACCGTCCTAGCATGTGAGCGGCTGAAGCAAGAGGATTGGGAAAAAGTCAAAGCCAGCTTGGCCATGTACTGAGTGCCAAGGCACTCTGTGCCAAGAGTGAGGCATCTCAAAAACAGAAAAGGGGCAGGGAGATGCCCTTAATCAGTTGTTCTTCTAGAGGACCTGGGTTCAGTTCCCAGCACCCACATGACAGCTCACAACCATCTGTAATTCCAGTTCCAGGGGATCCAATGCTCTCTTCTGGTCTCTGCAGACACCAGGCACACACATGGTACACAGATATACATGCAGGCAGAACACCCATACACATGAAGTAATTTTTTAAAAAAAGATTTAAATGGCCTGAATAAAAAACAAACTTAGCAAGTTACTTTAATGATACAACATGTTAAATAATTAAGATAACATAAGAATAACCATTCTGGGGTTGGGGATTTAGCTCAGTGGTAGAGCGCTTGCCTAGGAAGCGCAAGGCCCTGGGTTCAGTCCCCAACTCCGAAAAAAAAGAACCAAAAAAAAAAAAAAAAGAATAACCATTCCAATTTTATCTGTCCTGGAACTCATATTGTAGACCAGGCTGGACTTGAACTCATAGAGACCCTCCTGCCCTGGCCTCTGGAATGCTGAGTTTAAAGGTGTGTACCATCATACCCTGACTGTTCTAACTTTTGATACAACTGATATTCAGAAACTAGCGCCAATTCTTTACAAAGGATGTTTTTTTTTTTACAACTTCATAATTTAACAGTCATTTTAACACCCTACTCGTAATGACTTTTAACTATTTGTATCTCAATAGATGACATGACCCTTTAAAGTCATTAAAGGAATATTGCCATACTTTATTAATATACCCACTGTTTCCTTTCTTTCCTCTTTCCTTTTCAAGACAAAGTCCCACTAAGTAGCCTTGGCTGGTCTGGAACTAGCTCTGTAGACAAGGCTGGCCTCAAACTCAGAGATACTCCTGCCTCTGCCTCCCAAGTGCTGGGATTAAAGACCCTGCCTAGTAATAGTTCACATTTAAAAAAAGGAGAAGAGGGCTGGAGAGATGGCTCAGTGGTTAAGAGCACCGTCTGCTCTTCCAGAGGTCCTGAGTTCAATTCCCAGCAACCACACGGTGGCTCACAACCATCTGTAAAGAGATCTGATGCCCTTGTCTGTACCTCGTGTGTATCTGAAGACAGTTACAGTGGACTTATATATAATAAATGAATAAATCTTTTTTAAAAAAGGAGAAGAAATAAAAGAAATAAAATGAAAAGAAAGAAAGTTAGGATGTTCACAAGAGCATTCCAGAGCTAACTTTTGGGGTACTGCTTGGCTTGGCTTGGCTTGGCTTGGCTTGGCTTGGCTTGGGTTTGGGTTTGGGTTTGGGTTGGGTTTGGTTGGGTTTGGTTGGGTTTGGTTGGGTTGGGTTGGGTTTGGTTGGGTTGGGTTGGGTTTTGTTGGGTTGGGTTGGGTTGGGTTGGGTTTGGTTGGGTTGGGTTTGGTTGGGTTGGGTTGGGTTGGGTTTGGTTGGGTTGGGTTTTGTTGGGTTGAGTTGGGTTGGGTTGGGTTTGGTTGGGTTGGGTTGGGTTGGGTTTGGTTGGGTTGGGTTTTGTTGGGTTGAGTTGGGTTGGGTTTGGTTGGGTTTGGTTGGGTTGGGTTTGGTTGGGTTGGGTTGGGTTTGGTTGGGTTTGGTTGGGTTGGGTTTGGTTGGGTTGGGTTGGGTTGGGTTGGGTTTGGTTGGGTTTGGTTGGGTTGGGTTGGGTTTTGTTGGGTTGGGTTGGGTTTGGTTGGGTTGGGTTTGGTTGGGTTGGGTTGGGTTGGGTTTGGTTGGGTTGGGTTTTGTTGGGTTGAGTTGGGTTGGGTTGGGTTGGTTGGGTTTGGTTGGGTTGATTTTGTTTTGGTTTGGTTTTGCTTTGCTTTTGTTTTGTTTTGGGTTTGGGTTTGGGTTTGGTTTGGCTTGGTTTGGTTTGGTTTGGGTTTAGGTAGGGTTGGGTTGGGGTTTGGTTTGGTTTGGTTTGGTTTGAGGACAGGCTCGCAGTGTATTGTCCAGGCAATCCTGGAGTCTAAGATCTCTCAGCCTTATCCCTGGAGTAGCTAGGATTACAAGGGCATTTCACCCTTCTCTGCCCTGATGAGCTTCTTCTACAATCTGAATATCCACCATTAAAACACACCAGCAAGCCAAACTGCATTCACATTTCTTTTTTTTTTTTTATAAATTTATTTATTTATTATGTATACATCATACAGCTTTCTGCCTGCGTGTACTCCTGCAGGCCAGAAGAGGGCACCAGACCTGATTATAAGTGGTTGTGAGCCACCATGTGGTGCTGGGAATTGAACTCAGGACCTCTGGAAAAGCAGACAGCGCTCTTAACCGCTGAGCCATCTCTCCAGCCCTGCATTCACATTTCAACAGATGTGTTCTACACACCTTGTTTCAAGTGGAGAAGGGATCGATCCAACACCCTTATCTCTACACTCATCACCAGCCCTCAATGGAGCATCCTCTATAAGAAGAGAATCAAGATGTAAGATCCTCATTTCTCTAGACATCTGGCTTCATGGAGTATAGCATGTCCAAGAATTCTAGGTAGTTCAATAAAAACTAGAGATCCATTCAAGGACTCATTTTCATGAAGGAGTGATTTCCTCCACCCATCAGGGCTCTGAACCTCTTGCGAGCATCCCTGGGAAGGTTGGGGGTGGGTGTCGTTCTCTTTAGTACAATCTAGAAGCCCCCTGAGAACTCTGCTCCCAAGTTCCCCCCCATCCCTCTTGACTGTCCTCTCCCTGTAGACACAGCTGGTATGTGAATGAATAGGGAAACACATTTCAAACCACACTTCTCTACAGAAAGAGAGGGAGCCACCAGCAGGGTGAGAAGCCATCTTGCCATGATCTTGGTTTACTTGTTTTCCTCAGAAACCTGTTCAGGACTCCCTGACTGAAACAAAGTGAGTAAGGGCTGGGTGTGTGGAGATTGTTAACACCACGGTACCTGTGAACACACATTACAAAGCGTCACGGAAGTCATGATCCACAGTGGACTGAGTGTAAGAGGAGCTGGAAGTGTCGGCCGAGGAGATCTGAAGGAAGTCACAGTGTTGGCAGAGCACAAGAGGACCCCGGCACGTTCTGAAGAGTTGGGCGATGTACTTGCGGAATTTCTCCCCAAGGAAGAAGTAAATGACAGGGTTAAGGCAGCAGTGAATGAAGGCCAGGGTTTCTGTGGCCTGGATGGCATAGTCTAGGTACCTCTCCAAGGTGCAGTCCTGAAGGACTTCGAGCTCCACCAAGGTCTCCAGGAAAAGCACCACGTTGTACGGCGTCCAGAAGCCGAGGAAGAGGACCACCACGGCGAAGATCATCCGAACTGCTCTGTTCTTCTTCTCATTCTTGCAGTGTCTCAGGGTCCTGATGATCATGGAATAGCAGAACAACATGATCCCCAGGGGGATGACCAGCCCCAAGACATTGATCTCCAGGGAGCTGAGGACTTTCCACGTGGTCGAGTTGACCGAGTACTGGGTTTTGCAGTATGTGTGGTTGTTCTCTGTGTCGCAGGTGCTGAACAAGAGGCCTGGTAGGGAGGCAAACACAGCCACAGACCACGTGATGAGGCTGGTGATGACCCCATAGGTCAGAGTCCTCGCTCTCAAGGAAAACACTGCGTGCACGATGGCCAGGTATCTGTCTATACTCATGAGCATGATGAAGAAGATCCCGCTGTAGAAGCCCACCAGGTACATCCATGAGATAATCTTACACAGACCTAGACCAAAAACCCACTGGTCAGCAGCATAGTAGCCCCAGAACGGGAGAGACAGCACAAACAGTAAATCCGAGATGGCTAGGTTCAGCAGGTACACGTCAGTCATGGACTTGAGCCTCTTGTACTTGAACAGCACCAGAACCACAACAGAATTCCCAAACAGACCCAACAGAAAGACCAAGGAGTAGAGAGGAGGCAGGAAGACCTCGCCGAACGCCTTGATGCCTTCCTTGGTGCAAGGCTTTGGCAAGCTCTCGTCGAAGTAGTAACTATTGTACGCGGCTTCATCCTGGGTGGTGTCTGTGACATCTGTGGCATTCATTTCTGGAATCCACAGGTTCTGGGTGGCAGCAGAAGAAGCCAATAAAAAGGATGGAGCAGCCTGTGAGGGTGAAAATAAACCGAGAGTGATAAATGCAAGGTTTAGCCAGCTGCATACGATGTTACCCCAAAATGTCATATACCCTGTCGGGGAGGGACCTAAAGGTCAAAAAGAAGTCATGTCAGCCTTGGGAGTCAGACAAATGGGTGGCTCACATTCTGGACTTCTGTCTTTCTGCTGGGAAGCTCATTTCTCTCATGGATAGATGAGGGGAGTAGCCCCTAACCCTCTGAGGCAGTACAGTTTATAGTGGGTTTCGAGTGGACAGTCTCTGTGGCCAGCAGGATGACCTATCTGGTAAAGGCACTTGCCACTGAGCCTCACTGACCCCTGGAAACCACAGAATTGAAGGAGAGAACTGACTCTCAAGAAAACTCTCTTCTGGCACAAGTGCAACCCCCCTCCCCCATATACACACAAAACAGATGTAAAAGACTAAAAGAAAGCTTGGGGTGGTGATGCTTGCAGAATCCAGCACTAGGGAGGCAGAGCTCTGCAAGTTTGAGGCCACCCTTTTTTTTTTTTTTTTTTTGGTTTCTTTTTTTCGGAGCTGGGGACCGAACCCAGGGCCTTGCGCTTCCTAGGTAAGCGCTCTACCACTGAGCTAAATCCCCAGCCCCGAGGCCACCCTTATATACATAGAGAGTTCCAGGTCAGTCAGGTCTACATAGATAGACCTTGTCTCAAAAAAAGGAACAGATAGGGTTAGAGAGGTGGCTCAGTGGTTAAGAAATCTGGTTCCGGGGTTGGGAATTTAGCTCAGCGGTAGAGCGCTTGCCTAGCAAGCGCAAGGCCCTGGGTTCAGTCCCCAGCTCTGGAAAAAAAGAAAAGAAAAAAAAAAAAAAGAAATCTGGTTCCTCTTCCTCCAGAGGACCCAGATTTGGTTCCCAGCTCCTACACTGTGGCTCACAACCATCTATAACTTCAGTTTCAGGGGATCTGATGCTCCCTTATGGTCTCCTAAGGCACCATGCACAAACACACACACACACACACACACACACACACACACACACACACACACACACACACACACACACACACGGTACCCCGACATAAAAGTAGGATAAACTTCCATACACATAAGATTAAATAAATAAAAAGTTAAAAACAGGGACTGGAGAGATGGCTCAGCGGTAAAGAGCACTGACTGCTCTTCCAGAGATCCTGAGTTCAAATCCCAGCAACCACATGGTGGCTCACAACCACCTATAATAGTCTATCTGATGACAGCTACAGTGTACTCATATACATAAAATGAATAAATGAGGTTTTTAAAAAATATATGTATAAAAATATTAAAAACAAAGGACTTGGGCAGATGACATCACTCAGTGGACTAGGACACGTGTCACTACACCTGACTATCTGAGTTCAATCTCTTGGACTCCTCACACGATAGAAGGTGGGAGGCAGCTGCCACACTTGTCATTTAACATCCATACTGGCACTGTGTTATACACACACATGCACACACATATGCACACACATAACACACATGCACACACACATGCACATACAATGCACACACATACACACATGCACACATGTGCACATACCTACACACATGTACACACACACACACATGCTAAATTTCCCCTTTTTTGGTTAATAAATACATAGCCAAAGGTGATGCCACAGACCCTTGATCCCAGGAGGCAAAGGCAGTCAGATCTCCGAGTTCAAGGCTAGTCTGGTCTACAGAGGGAGTTCCAGAGCAGTCAGAGATACACAGAGAAACCATGTCTCAAATAGACAGACACAGGTAGATGATCAAGTCTAGAAATGAATAAATAAATCATGGACACACATGTGAAAACTTTTTTACAGTTACTCACATACTCACCTGGGCCATGCGGCATGAGCGATTTTCTGACCCAGGGCCACCCTGCTTGCTTCCTGATGTCTGTCTCTGTGGCACCCTAGTCCCTGATAAACCCTTCTCACTTTGTTCAGTCATTTACATCTAATCTCTCCCCATATCTTCAGTTCTGCACACTGAACGTTCTACTGTTCCTGTGTGTATGTGTATGTGTTATACACATGTGCACACATCTGTGTAGATGTACATCCAGCTGTGCCTGTGTTTATGGAGACCAGAGGCGTCTTTCACTATCACTCTCTACCTTGCTTTTTGAGGCCCAGTCTCAATAGCAAACCCAGAACTCTCTGTTTTGGGTAGACAGGCTGGCCAAGGGACATACCATTTGCTCATCTCTACCGCGCAGGGCTGCACCCCGCTTTTGCTCGCCTGCTGGAGTTCTCAGGTTATATGCTTATGCTATAAATGCTTTTGCCCACTGAGTGGTCTCCCCAGTCCCTGGTATTTCTCAAAAGACATATTTGTTTTTCCTAGAAAGGTATGATGAAGACTTGTTGTATGGGAGGGTGTCCCAAGAAGCTTGTCAAAGACTACCCACTGTCTTGTGTGGCTATTATTTTACTGGTGAGATATAAAGGGGGGAAATGAAGTAAAACGGAGGAATGTAGATGAAGATGGGCTCAGAAGAACGAACACGCAAACCAAAAGGATAGCCCAGCCTACTGGCTCGTGCCGATAGCCAGCACTTGGGAGGCAGAGGCTTTAGACCAGAAGCTCAAGGCCAGCCTCAGCAACACAATGAGTCTGAGGCCTACACTGTGTCAGACTCTCAAAACCAAGAGGCCAAAAAGATGCTCGACCAATGCAGACATCTGCATCAAGCTTGAGTTTAATCCCCTGGTTTCACATGGTAAAAAAAAAAAACAAACAAAACCAGACTCTTCCAAATCATCCGTTGACCACCACACAGGCACCCTTAGTATGCATGTAAACACACACACACACACACACATGCACACATACACACACATATATACAAATACACGCATACACACACACATACACACACATACATACACATACATGCACAACACACATATACAAACACACATACACACACACATACATGCACACAGACACACACACACACAGACACACACAGTGCACTACATAAAGAAATGTAATAAAATACTTTTCAAAAGAAAATTAATGTATGCAAATAAGTTCGGTAGAATTCCCTAATTCCCATGCATGTGATATTTCTTGGCTTGCTGGAACAAGCGGAAAGGTTTGCAACCCCGGTCAGAGTCGAGGGTGTGAGCCGAGTCCAAGTGGTTGCCTGGTTGATGGAGCCTTAGGCTGCATGCAGACAGGTAGGAAGTGTGTGAACTCCGAGGTAGAGGCCAGTGAGCACGATTAAGGTTAAGAAGCCTGAGTGTGAGGGGTTGGGGATTTAGCTCAGTGGTAGAGCGCTTGCCTAGGAAGCGCAAGGCCCTGGGTTCAGTCCCCAGCTCTGAAAAAAAAAGAACCAAAAAAAAAAAAAAAAAAGAAGAAGCCTGAGTGTGCATCAGGAGAGATGGCTCAGTGGCTAAGGTTGCTCTTGGAGAGGACGTGACTTCAATTTCTAGCACCTGTGTTGGTGGCTCACAACCATCCGTAACCTCAGTTCCAGGAGATCCCAGACCCTCTTCTTACGACCTCCCCAGGCACAGACCCACACATGGGCACTTTCATATATGCCTGCAAAACATTCTTACACATGAAATAAATTTACAAGAAAAAAAAAAAAAACAAAAAACAAACAAATCCCGAGTGTGGCGCTAGCCAGGCCACCTGTCCATGGTCCCTGCAGCCACACACACCTGCAGCAGCATAACCACGGATCCTGCCTGCAAATGGCCCTGTCTGCACCTACCTTGCTCTTCTGAAAGTGGTCCTGAGGACAGTCTGTGAAGAAATGCCAGGATCCTAGAAGCAGCACAGGTGCTTTGAAGGGTGACTTCCTGTGACACTGGGACATACCAATTCTTCCCTCACCCTTATGGGGCTGCTTGACAAAAGGTAGAAGAAAGGAAGAAAGAAAAAAAAAAAAACCCTGAGTGACTCATTTCCCCAAACTCAAAGCTAGGCTAGTATAATTTCTTCTGTGGTAAGAAAGAAAAAAATGGGGGCTGGGGATTTAGCTCAGTGGTAGAGCGCTTACCTAGGAAGCGCAAGGCCCTGGGTTCGGTCCCCAGCTCCGAAAAAAAGAACCAAAAAAAAAAAAAAAAAAAAAAAAAGTAAGAAAAAAATGAAAAGGGGGGGTGTGTTTGCAGTGGTGCAGACTATAATCCCAGCACTCGAGTGGTAGAGGGTAGAGGTAGGAGGATCAAGAGCCCAAGGTCATCCTTGGCTACATAGCATGTTTAAGGCTAACCTGGGCTACATGTGAGCCTGCCTCAAAGAAGAAGGGACAGGGGACTGGGGGTGGGAGGTGGGAAGAAGGTGGAGGGAAGGGGCATGTAGGGAGAATAAAAAGAAAATCCTGGGGTTGGGGATTTAGCTCAGTGGTAGAGCGCTTGCCTAGCAAGCGCAAGGCCCTGGGTTTGGTCCCCAGCTCTAAAAAAAAAGAAAAAAAAAGAAAAAAAAAGCAAAGAAAAGAAAAGAAAATCCTGGGGCTGGGGATTTAGCTCAGTGGTAGAGCGCTTACCTAGGAAGCTCAAGGCCCTGGGTTCGGTCCCCAGCTCTGAAAAAAAGAACCAAAAAAAAAAAAAAAAAGAAAAGAAAATCCTTAAAGCTTTTCAACTTGTAAAATGTATGTGTTGTGGGTTAGGGACAGAGCGCAGAGGCAGAGGATTTGCTTAGTATGATCAAAGTCCTCGGTTCAGTCCCCAGGATCACACAGTTGTTTTAAAAAAAAAAAAAAATGTAAGTACAAGGTCCTGGATTTGATCTTCAGCTCTGGGAGAGGACCAAAACCGAAAAGAAAAAGAAAGAAAACAAAGCAACCAACAACAAAATAAGCAAAAAGCAAACGAAAAACCAACAACATCAAACACAGGCAGAGGAGGGGAAGGTTGGTCTGTGTGCCTGGCTTAGAAGGCGACTCTGTCAGCCCCTTTGATTCAATAAGGGGATGAACAGTACCGGTAACTCCGATTCCAGAGGATCTGCTGCCCTCTCCTGGCCGTGGCGCAAAGGCGATCTGCTGCCCTCTCCTGGCCGTGGCGCAAAAGCGATACAGCAATGCGCATGGAGACAAAACCTCCATCCATGCAAACAGATAGAAAACTGGACTGACCGAGCTGCGGGGTGGACCATGAGTCGGTCTTGAGACCTAGAGCAGCTTTCAGGCTTGTGAGACGGGAGGGCTGTTACTACCCTAGCGATAACCAGCGGTCAGTCATAGTGCCAACACAATCCTGAAGAAGCACAAGATCTTCCCCCGGGAGGATTTCAAACTAAACACCAGGGCCTGGAGAGAGAGCTGTGTGGCTAAGAGAACTGACCTGCTCTCAGTTCTCTGTACCCCAGTGTCTGTAACTCCAGTTCTAGGGGGCTGGCCACTGCACACACGGTACACTTACATATGTGCAGGCCAAAGCCTCATACGAACGAGGATAAATGAACAGTCATTTTTCTGGGACACGAGGCCTGAAGTTTGAGACAAGGTCTTACTATGTAGCTTCCGCTGTCTTGAAATTTAGGTTTCTGTCTTGCCTCCGCTTCCAAAGTGCTGGGATTAAAGGTGTGCACCACGACTACACTTGACTAAAAATAAATAAATCTTAAAAAAAAAAAAGCAACAATAAACTAAAAATCAAAACCAGGATTGAGCAGGGAACGGGAAAGCATTGTGTAACACATGAAATTGACGGGTTTGGGGATTAACTCAGCAGTAGAGCGCTTGCCTAGGAAGCGCAAGGCCCTGGGTTCGGTCCCCAGCTCCGAAGGAAGAAAAAAAAAAAAGAGAGAGAAGAGGGCTGGAGAGATGGCTCAGTGGTTAAGAGCACTGACTGCTCTTCCAGAGGTCCTGAGTTCAATTCTCAGGAGCCACATGGTGGCTCACAACCCTCTGTAATGAGATCTGATGCCCTCTTCTGGTGTGTCTGAAGGCTACTGTACTTTAAATAAATAAATAAATCCTTTAAAAAAGATGGCACCATTTAAAAGAAGAAATTGACCAAGAATAAGATTTAATAATAAATACAGGGCTGGAGAGATGGCTCAGCAGTTAAGAGCCCTGACTGCTCTTCTAGAGGTCCTGAGTTCAATTCCCAGCAACCACATGGTGGCTCACAACCATCTGTAATGGGATCCCATGCCCTCCTCTGGTGTGTCTGAAGACAGCTACAGTGTACTTACATATAATAAATGAATAAACCTAAAAAAAAAAGGGGGGGGTTGGGGATTTAGCTCAGTGGTAGAGCGCTTGCCTAGCAAGCGCAAGGCCCTGGGTTCAGTCCCCAGCTCTGAAAAAAAGAGAAAATAATAATAATAAATACATATAAAAGTAGTAAAATTTTTCACAATATCCAGATCATATATGAAGAAACAGGAAGCCAGAGGGGGAAGATTGGCAGACACAGTTGAACCTACAATCCTGCTCTTGACATTTTTGTAGACACTTAGACTTGATTGCTGAGAAAGGAGCAAAACTCAACAAAAAGCCTGCCCCACACACACCACCATGTGTCCAACATGGATGGAGCTGCAGCGACCCCTGGTATAACAAGGACTGACTCCAACAGCAAAGACCCGAAGTAGATAAATGCTTCAGGCTACATACAGGAGCAGTGCATAGGAAGAGGAAGCCCGCCCCCTCACCCCTCCAGGAGCCCCCTGGCACCCTGCTGCTAAACCGCTGTGGTTTTAATCCGGTTGCTAAACATCCAGAAACTGCAATAAGTGAGAGAAACCTGCCACGCAAGGCTGCACAGAGAGCCTTAGCAGAAGCAGCATAGTAAGTTCTTGTGGGTGAGTTTAGTTAGGCGCTTTGTTGATGGGCTAATTGGAATAGCGGGGAGCTCCGGAGCTGCCCTCTGCTGTCTAACCCCTGGCCCTAGGTGAATGGGGTTTCCACAGAGTGGTTCCAGAGCATGAGAACCTGCCCAAGGAAGAGATTTGGAATGTGAATTTTGCTGCTGCCAGGAGAGTTGACTGGATCAAGCCAGGGACTTAAAAATGGAGCCCAAATTGGACATGGTGGCACGTGATTATATGACACTTGGGAATTAGAGGCAGGGGTCACCCTCAGCCATATATACTAATTTAAGGCTAGTGCGATCCTACCTCAAGAAACACAAATACAAATGTTGTAAATGAGAATCTTTTTTCTTTATTTATTTTTTTTTTTGGTTCTTTTTTTTCAGAGCTGGGGACCGAACCCAGGACCTTGCGCTTCCTAGGCAAGCGCTCTACCACTGAGCTAAATCCCCAACCCCCTTTTTCTTTATTTTTAATTGGTTATTTTTTAAATTTACATTTCAAATGTTATGCCCTTTCCCCCACCCAACCACCCGCCCCTTCCCGCCTCACCACCGTAACATTCCCCTACACTGGGGGGTCCAGCCTTGGCAGGACCAAGGTCTTCTCCTCCCATTGGTGTCCAACAAGGTCATCCTCTGCTACATATGCAGCTGGAGCCATGGGTCAGTCCATGTGTACTCTTTGGATGGTGGTTTAGTCCCTGGGACCTCTGGTTGGTTGGTATTGTTCTATGGGGCTGCAAACCCCTTCAGCTCCTTCAGTCTTTTCTCTAACTCCTCCATTGTGGACCCCATTCTCAGTCCAATGGTTGGCTGCGAGTATCAGCCTCTGTATTTGTCATGCTCTGGCAGAGCCTCTCAGGAGACAGCTATGCATCCCCTTCTTAGCATCAGCAATATTGTCTGGGTTTGGTGGCTGTATGTATATGGGCTGGATCCCCAGGTGAGACAGTCTCTGAATGGCCATTCCTTCAGTCTCTGCTCCAAACTTTGTCTCCATATTTCCTATGAATATTTTTGTCCCCCCCCCCCCCTTCTAAGAAGGACTGAAGCATCCCCACTTTGGTCATCCTTCTTCTTTTTTTTTTTTTGGTTCTTTTTTTTTTTTTTTTTTTTTTCCGGAGCTGGGGACCGAACCCAGGGCCTTGCGCTTCCTAGGCAAACGCTCTACCACTGAGCTAAATCCCCAGCCCGGTCATCCTTCTTCTTGAGCTTCACGTGGTCTGGAATTGTATCTTGGGTAATCCGAGTTTTGAGCTAATATCCACTTGTGAGTGCACACCATGTGTGTGTGTGTTTTTTGTGACTGGGTTCCCTCACTCAGGATGATATTTTCTAGTTCCATCCATTTGCCTTAGAATTTCATGAAGTCATTGTTTTTAATAGCTGGGATAAATGAACCGAATGACTCAAAAATACAGAAAGAGAGCTGGAGAGACGGCTGGGCTGTAACACTTACTGCTCTTAAGGACCCCAGTTCAGCTCCCAACATTCCCATGGTGCAGACTCTCTTCTAGTGCCAGGGGATCCAGAGTCCTGTTTGAGAGCACCTGTGATTCAGGTGGTACAGACACGCATGCACGGAAAACAAGTATCTGCACAAAATAAATCAATCTGATTTTTTAAAAAGCCATCGATCGTCTCACTATATAGTGCTATTTGCCGGGAATTCAATATGTAGATCGTGTTAAAACTAATACAGATCCTCCTGCCTCTGCCACCCAAATGCTGGGATTAAAAGCAGGTACCGCTGTGCCCCGCGTTAAAAAGAAAGATATTATAATGAAAAGCGTCTATAAGCAGCGGGGCCGGGAAACAGGACAAAATCACGGAGATTGACAACGTTGAGGGAGGTCAGCAATCATATAAATATAATTGCGTCCGCTCGCCCTGCTGGACAGATGTAGCGAAGGTCAGGGATCGCGATGTTGCCTCAGCTCCGTTCTAATCTTGGGCCAGAGAATGCGGAAACAAGGTGATGATCGTTTTTTGTTTCTTGAGACGGTTTGTCTGTGTACCCTGTCTGTACTGTAACTTACTATGTAGACCAGACCGGCCTAGAACTAACAAAACTGACCATTTGGGGTGAGAGGATCCTCTACCAAGGTGGCTGCTGGGGAAGGCCGTAGCCGCAAGTGCTGCCGGGAAGCACAGGAAATATGGCTTCCCTTACTCCGGGCCCACCCTCATTTCCAGGGTGCTTCCGGGACAGGCGCAGTCCTGTAACTAGGACTGGATGCCGGATCCCTCCCGTTAGGGACATCTGGAGCACTGCTCTAGACCACTTCATCTAGAACCCATTCCTTTCCCTCTCGGGGTCTCCTCGCCCCATTTTTTATACCTGGGGTCAGCTGCTGAACCTTGTCTCCCCGAGCTTGAGACAGACAAGGACTCTGGATGCAGCCTTCATTCCCCTGGCCCGCCCTGCCTCACAAACTCCCCCTCCGGACACTCCTCCATCACTCTTCTGTGGCTGGGGTAGGCTGGGTTGGCCTCCTAGCCCCAAATTGGCTGTTGCCTAGTAACTAACGGCCAGCAGATGGCAGCGTCTTCCAGTTTACCATCCTTTAGGAAATGGGTTTCCTCATTAAAGAGTGGGAAGTGGAGGGCCTGTGGTGGCTTGTTTCTAATCCCAGCACTGGAGGCATAGGCAGGCAAATCTCTCTGGGTTCAAATTCACCCTGGCTGGTCCACACAGTAAAATCCCATCTCCAAAGAAGTAAGTGTGTGCGTGCGCGACCGCGCGCTGTATTTATGAACCCTATGTCCTCACCTTCCTTTCATCTCGACTCCATGGATCCCTGGCTGCAGAGATGCAGTTAAGAGCACCGGATGTTCTTCCAAAGGCCTTCGTGGGACCCGCACCTAAGTGTACACACACACACACACACACACACACACACACACACACACACACACACACACACACTCACAGACACTATAATCTCTACACTCCAGGATCTTGAGTTGGTCTCTAGCCAGAGCTACACAGGCTACCCATCTCCCTATCTCAATAGGGACTGCCTTCTGGAAGTGAAGTGTCCACCACCAACACCTTTAGCAAGACTAGTTTTCTACAGGCACCGGACATTGTCACATGGCTACCATCAGCCACTATGCAATTAAAGAGCTGCCAAAAAAAAGCTGGCAGATTGGCTTGGACAGACTCTCACAGCAAGCCAGGGCGTGGTTTAGTGACTCGGGCCAAAGCTTGTGGTTTACTTAGAAGAAACGTAAACCCCAAGTACAGATAGGTTTTTGACCACATTAAGCCCACAGAATGTCCTGGGAGGACATGATACCTCTAGGGTGAGAAACACCTTCAACTCTGCAAAACTGGATACAGGAGTCAGGAACGCAACCGGACTCAGGCCCTGTCTGACCTAGTCAAGCTACTATGAATTAGAACCAGTCTTCAACCAGACCTTCACCTCCACCTGGTCCCCACAAAGGTCTGCTCTCAGGTCCTCTCTCCTTGAGCTCCTCCCACCCATCTGCAGTCCTCCCTCCATCCACCCCACTGGGCTCCTGCAACTGACTGACCAATCTTGCACCATACCTCAAAGCCAGCATGCTGAGCAAGGTTTAAGCTCTAAACCGCCCCCCCCCCCCCCGAATGTATGGGCTAGAAGTGCTAACTGGTTTCCCTTATATCCTCCACCCCACAATAAACTCATTTCTCTCTTTCAGAGTCTTTTTCCACAAAACTCAGGGGAAGGGCTTAAGATTCAGTCCTAGGCTTGTAACCTCTGTGTTTTGGGCTAAGTCACAATGACAATTATCCTGAAAATGAATGTGAGGATTTAAAAAAAAAAAAAAAAAAAAAGGAAGAGGGGGGTAGGAGGGCTGGAGAGATGGCTCAGTGGTTAAGAGCACTGACAGCTCTTCCAGAGGTCCTGAGTTCAATTCCCAGAAACTACATGGTGGCTCACAACCATCTGTAATGAGATCTGACGCCCTCTTCTGGTGTGTCTGAAGACAGCTACAGTGTACTTAAACAAATCTTTAAAAATGGAGGGGGAAGTTACATTTAAATCTAAAAAAAACAAAAACAAAAAACTACAGCATGGCCCACTGAGGTAAACAGGTTTCCAAGTGCAAACCTAATGATCTAAGGTTGACCACTGGACTTCATAGGGGACAGAGGATTTCTGGAAGTTTTCTTCTGCCTGCCATGTGAGGCTCTGTGAAATGAATGCATGCACACGTGCACACACACAGCACACGCACACATACACCAGAGAAACAATAAAAACTGCAATGGTAAATTAAATGACTCCTTTCTTGAAAGTAATAGGAGTTGGAGATATAACTCAGAGGTTAAGAGCACTGACTGTTCTTCCAGAGGTCCTGAGTTCAAATCCCAGCAACTACATGGTGGCTCACAATCACTTATAATGGAATCTGATATCCTCTTCTGGTGTGTCTGAAGACTGCAGCAGTGTACTCATATAAATAAAATAAAATTTTTAAAAAAAGGAATATAATTACTTTGGGGACTGGAGACATGGCTCAGCGGTTAAGAGCACTGACTGCTCTTCCAGAGGTCCTGAGTTCAATTCCCAGCAACCACATGGTGGCTCACAACTATCTGAAATGGGATCTGACATACATTAAATAAATAAATAAATAAAGAAAGAAAGAAAGAAAGAAAGAAAGAAAGAAAGAAAGAAAGAAAGAAAGAAAGAAATAGTATAGCAAACCTTAAGAAGGGAGGGTATGTGGCTTCCAGACCACCTCACTTTTCTTGGGCACTTCTGAAGGTTGGGGAAGAGAAACCTGATTTTTGTTTTGAGACAGGGACTTGTTCTGTAGACCAGACTGGCATTTAACTCCCGCCTCTGCCTCCCGAGTGCTGGGACCCACTACTGCTTCTGCAGCTTTTTGTTCCGAGGTTTTCTTGTGACACTTTTGTACCTGTTACACCATACTTTTCTGGTATTTGCAGCTCCACCTGCCTCCCAGGTGTCCAATGGCTGTTGCCTTCTCAACAAGGGTTGTGTAAGTCTCCAGATGAAAACTTTCTACCCTGCAGGGCAGCTCAAGCAAGGAGGTAAGCAACCAAAGAAGTGGCTTCAGAGAGCTCCCTCAACCTGACCAGATTCACTAGGCTCCTCTCCCGGCCATAGTAAGCAAGGCCCAGCTCAGGGCTGAGGGGACAACTCAGACAAGCTGAATTCCCAAGACTCTCAGGAGAGGAGAATCTGCAGGATGACTCAGACCTGAGCAGCTGCCTGGAAGCAGCAAGCAGAAACCAGATGAGCCGCCTGGGAGAGATAGGATCGACGGAGGCGCCTGGGAAGACGTCTCCCATCGGCTTTATTGGCTGAAGGCTATGCAGTGTATGCTCCAGGCTTCCCAGCTTGAGAGCTGTCACCTTCATGAAGGGTGGCCCTTCACGCTGCAGCTGCTTCTAAACACTTCTGCTCCTGTGGGTATTACCCCTCACCCATATTCCTGTAAGTAGCTTCTTCAGTAAACCCATTGCCTCACCAGGCTGGACTCTGGTGGTATCTGCACTTTGGTCTGCCTTGGGCTCCTTATCTGGGGTGAGTAGACTGTTATCTCCCTAGGAGGAGTTTTGTCACATACTAGGAAGCAGCTGGAGCCCCAACATGCTGGTATCTGCCCTGCAATTGCACAAGAGTGGAACACTTGGGTGGACCCCTTGCCTTTCCTGCGACTCCCATTCCTGCTTGGTCCTTTGAGCTGTGGGCCCAGACTTCGTGCAAACCAAACTCTCAAACCTCGAGTCTGGTCACACTCAAGTCCAGTTCAGTGACTACAAACTCTACCCAGACCTTAGCAAGCTTGTCTCCAACGTGACGAGTTTATAAGCAGTAATTCATCAACTTGCTTTATGAAGAAGGGTCTCCTAATGCAGAGCTACAACTTTCAAGGCTAACATCAGCTAACTTAGTTCTAAGTATTTTTTTTTTTTAAAAAAAAAAGGACTTTTTGAAGCCTCCTTGTCTGAAATAAAAATTGTCACCTCTGCAGTGAAACCCCAGGAAACTACTCCACCCAAGAACAGTAAAATTGTTGTGGGCATATCTGTCCTAGGAAGTCCCATGAGGGCTAAGAGAGCAGAAAATGCACTCACATTACACACAAGTGTGTAAAATAAACACCCAACTTCAGCGTGGCTGTCTGGCTTCTGACGATGACGGGTTCACATCTGTCAATAGTCCCTTAGTCATACCCCCAAAGGGCTCTTTCCAACCACTTCCTTCTGAAAGTGTCTGTTTTCACACTGGGAGTGAGGGCACAAGTATAACTACAAACCTGACAGGCTAAGGCAGGAGAATGAAGACTCCAAGTCTGGTGACTGTCCTCAGATCCTCAGACACCAGGCACTCTCGTGGTACAGACGTGTGTGAATATGTACAAGAGCGTGTGCCAGTGCCTGTGTGTGCACATTTGGCTGCAAGCACCCTTTACCCGTTCAAGGCATCCTGTTGACACTCTTGAAGACAATTCTCTTACTTTATATACATAGGTATTTTCTACTAATAATCTGAGTTCACTCAACACAAAGGGCTGGATGAAATGGCTCAGTGAATGCTGTCAAGTCTGGCTGACTGGAACCCTTTGGCCAGTACTGTGGATAGAACTCCAGTAAGCCATCCCAACCAGAGGTCCACTCTGGTGCCCTCACTACCCAGCATGTACCCACAGCAAATAGTGCCACTTCCCCCCCCCCCCGACACGCACGCCTGGAAGAGCCCACATTCAGAAGGTCCTGGAAGACACTGGCAGAATCGTACTAACCCAGAAGTACTAGGATTAGCAAACATATTAGAGAACCAGGCAGACTCTGGGTACAGAGCCTCCGTGACTACTTCACGAGCCTGACATGTAGCACCCACTCAGCCTCCACCTATGTATTGTATCCTCCACTAGAGTCCACAGTGATAGCCAACCCTTTGCCCCACAGAGGGACATTTCCTCCTGCCTGTATTTCCTGGTTATCAGGATACCGGTGCTAAGAAATTCACACAGCCAACTTTTCCGTGGAGGTGTACTGTTCCCTTAGACGAACGTATATACGGCTATGTTCTCGGTTTGAAACAGCTAAACCGGGTTCATCTGTTTGGTTTCGTAACCACACCAGCAGGCAGCAAAGGCTCTGACCTCCTCCCCCATATCCCTGTAAGATAACAAATCACAGCATATTTAGGGAAGACGTTGGCGAATCTGTCTAGTAGGTTGCCTCACTCCCCGATAACCTCCGTCTAGACTATGTGCTATGAGAAACAGGTGAAGACTTGGCTCCACTCAAAGCAAATCCCAGGGTTGGGGATTTAGCTCAGTGGTAGAGCACTTGCCTAGCAAGCGCGAGGCCCTGGGTTCGGTCCCCAGCTCCGAAAAAAAGCATTAAAAAAATAAATAAAGCAAATCCCAAGGCAAGCAAGAATGCACAGGGCTTAGCTCAAATCTTAAACCAAAATAAATAATTAAACTCTGTATATATTTTTACCTCCACGTCTGTCTGCATGTATGCGCCAGGTGCCCAGAGACCACAAGAGGGCATCAGGTGCCCTGGAACTAGATTTGGGGACCCAACCTAGGTCCTCTGCTCTAACTGCAGAGCCATCTTTCCAGCCCCTAAACCACTTTCCAACTGTTTCAGGGTTTGAAGCAGAACCTTACTACATAGCCCACTCGGGCCTTGAACTCTCAATCCTCCTGCCACACTTAGCCTTCCTGGGATTAGAGCGGCATGTACCTACCACGTAGAGCTAAAAGTTCTTAATCTACCTAGCACCTGCCTCCCTGACCCCACAGTCAGGAGAGGAATTGCTTAGTTTCCTTGGGGCCACAGCTTAGCCCTCAAATGGATCCTTCTCTGTCAGCCCAGGATGAGGTTAAAGGGTCTGAGCCCAGCAGAAAAATAGGAGGCAGCAGCAACAGTGGCAGCTGGTGAGTCACTCGGCCACTTACCCTCTGGACAGACAGCTGTTACTTTCCTTCCTTGGGAAACTGAAGGGCAGGGATAGAAAGCCTGTATATGTACAGAGACACAGCCATTTAGGGTGTGTGTGTGTGTGTGTGTGTGTGTGTGTGTGTGTGTGTGTGTGTGTGGTGTGTGTGTAGGAGGGACTGCCATGATGTGAATGCAGAGACCAGACATTTAGGGTGTGTGTGTGTGTGTGTGTGTGTGTGTGTGCGTGTGCGTGGTGTGTGTGTAGGAGGGACTGCCATGATGTGAATGCAGAGACCAGACAACAAACTATGGGAACTCAACCCTCTTAAGCTTGGTGATAAGCACCGTCTGACCGACCCTAGCCTGTTCTGTTTTCTTTCTTAAAAAAAAAATAATAATAATAATAATAAATTTAAAAAAATGTTAGCAACACCTGTTTAACACATGCAAAGTCCTGGGACATCCAGGCCACTGAGTCCTGTCCCCGTCCCCACCAAGAACCGTACACACCCGTACCTAACCCAGACGGAAAGATCACACAGACCACAAGTTTTCGTGGGAAAACCCTCTGTTTATTTGATTAAACAAAAATAAAATAAGCTGCATAGGAACAATTTTAAAGTCCAAAGAGACAGCGGCTTTGTTTTAAGGCTGCAGTAGCTGAAACAGCATCTCCTTGCTACTCCCCGCAGCCTTCTCTGTGGACCACAGATACATTCAGAAGCCTGTTAGCTCACAGGAGGTTCGGAACGCTTTCCCACCCGCTCCTCACCTGCTCACTGCCTGTCATGCCTGAGGCTGGAAATAGTTAACATTTAAGGTTTTAAAGGTAAAAGCCAGGGCTAGGAGAGGGGTGAGGGTGGGGGTGGGTGGGAAGAGAACTTTGCAAAAATAATAATGAAAAAAAATACACTTTTGCCTTGAGGTTTGGGTGGGGGGAGGGGATCCCCAAAGCCACCACAGCCTTGACGAGCTCCTAAGTCACAATCCCAAAGGTGGCAGAGGCAGCTGAGGGCTGGCGGCGAGGGCCCTGATGCCAGGGGAGGCAGCGCGTTCCTTCAATCAGCTGGTCGAGCTCAAGACACTGAACTCAGTCCTTCTAGCGGTCGACAACACGCCTCTGTGAGTTCCACCCAGAAAGGTATGCATTCAACTTTTCTTAAACAAAACAAAAAGACCCAAGTGGGTCTTGTATTCTACAGTTACATAAAAATTAAAGCTTCTCCTCCTCCTTTACCTCCTCCTCCTCCTCTTTTTGGCTGACCAGGCATGAGAGAACTAATGGACTGTATCAAACAAGATCCATTGAAACAAAACCGAACAACCCTCCCACCCACAACTACATGTAACACGCTAGTTAAACATCGTTAAACCACCCGCCCACACTGGCACAGACATCAAGAGGGGAGGAGGGAAAGACATTTACCACCCTAAACACAAGGAAAGCCCCACCCATACATGTGAACAGCCTCCCTCTAAAGGAGGACAGCTACAGACTGCTAGAAACACGAAGAAGAACCATCACAATGCTGGTTTCTGCCAAAGTAAATGCGTCGCTGCCAGGGGCGCCAACATTCAGCCAGTGTGCTCTGAGATAGCCTTAAGTAAGATACGACCTGAGCTCCTGAGTTAATACAATCATTAAAAGGGGTCTAAGACCATGCAGATACACAAAAACATTTAGAACCATGACTGGTTAAATGATGATGAAAGACAGCCCTCCAGGCTGCATTGGTAACCCGTAACACCAGTTTTTTTTTTTTTAAATAGACATTATTGAGGTATTTCTTCACGATGTGACATTTATTTCTAAAGCCAAAACAAGTCCGGTGGCCTGCAGGACGCTCTCATCCAGGTAGACCAGAAGGTTACCGGGAACGAACGGGAAGAAAGTTAACAGTACAGCATTTCCTGATGATGTGCTTCTCAATTTATCAAGTATTTAACAAACAAGAACAAAAAGGGGGAGAAGATAGGGCAACAACAAATGTCAAAAAAAAGGGTTGCCTCTGGTAGGAAGAACAAATCAAAACAAAAAGCAATACACGCGTCACCGGTCACTGTAGAAGTGGCTGCACCACGGTGACGGACATCCTGCAGGGCACAGACAGCTTCAAATACAATCATGAAGTCAGAGATTCTCATTCCCTTCAAATACCTGATGCTTGCTTCCTTCCTACGAGACCTGAAGGGTTCCCGCTAAAAGGGATTGCTTGCAGACACTCCTAACAGATAAAACAGCTTTCTCTTGAAGAGAAGAGAGACCTAAAGGCCTTTAATCGAGTTAAGGTTCCCCATCACGTCAGAGAAATAGTAGCTCCTAACACTGTACGCAGAACTGGGTTTGTGGCAGGGAAAGCAAGACTAGCTGAGAACTACTAGGGTGAACGACTACACTGACCAGACAGCTCTTGTTCAAGGTCAAACATTTGTCTACTAGAAGAAATCAATCCTGCATTCCTGAACATTGTCTTCTAGAGGGAGTCTCCCACGTCCATCCCTTTCCAAGACCCGTCAGGTGCCGACGAGAGGTAGACGACTTTTTGCCAAAAGTGAGGTAGAAAATCCATAATAAACAAACGAGTGTGGTTAGGGGAGGTGCCCTGTCCTGTGACCCTGGTTCACACGAAGCCAGAGAAAGCCCCAGTCCTATGTAACTGTACACAGGTTGACGGGGTCATTCTTCATACAGCCCCAGACTGTCAGAACCTCAGTAGGAGAGATGTTCTAAATAAATACATTTTGGCACCACTGTGTGTATGTATGTATATATACATACACACCCACAGACACACGCACACAGACACACACACACACACACTTACACCTCTTAAACAACAGGGAAAACAAGCTGAGAACTTTGGCATTCCTTTTAATACCTACCAGAACACAGCAACCCTAGAATCTTCCAAACCCAAAAGACAACACACAGACAAGACAGTATTGTGCTGCTTCAAGCTTAAAAGACTTCCCAACTCAAATGATTAAGCTTTGGCTTAATAAAACACACTGGGCCATCCACCACAAAGCGCCTTCATCCAGGCAACCTCTACGGCCCAACACTGTCCAATTTCGTTTAGGGTACCCTTGTGTGCTTCCCCAGATAAGTTAGACTTAAAAAGGGTATTTTTGATTGAGGAAGTTTAGTGCACTTGGGGAACAGCCTAGGCCACTAGGCTCAAGCCAAGACGAGGAGTTTACCTGCCAGCACAGGTTTGGAGACAGACAGGGTGGCTTCTCGTGAACAAAGTTAGGTTGGTGAGGACTTTCAGACTATACTTTTGGAACGTTAAGACGGTGGCAGCCAGGTGCTTAGTACTCAAACCTTTGATAATTCACTTCCAGCAGGGAACCTCCCGGTCCCCTCCCTCTCTCCAGCTCCTGCCACCTGACCAGGTTAGATCTGCATAGGGACCGCTACCCCTCAAGTCTCTCTCACAGCAGAGACAGTTTCCATCCATCCGTCTCTTTCCCGTCGTACCTATGCAACATTGCCTCGGAATGGGCAGCAGGCGCGAAAACAAACATGGCTTGCATCACGATATGGAACAGCCCACATTAACATGACAGACACTGTCCAAAGTGCTTAGCACCAGCTCACCCTACAGGCTAGGAGTCAAATCTCAGGCGGCCGCAAAGAGCCACTTGTTTTAAAAACAGAAGTTCTCCAACTATGACCACATTCCTCAGAAGCCAGCCCTACACTATCCTGGATACAGAAAGGTGAAGGGTTTCAGACCTCCAACAACACCCACCGTGTGCTCCTAAGCCCACACTGGTCTATCCATGGACTAATGAGGACCCAACCATCTCGGCCACAAGACGGGAACCTGGGCCATGAGCTCAAATCCAAAGTAAAATATCAAGTGTCTTTATGGGTGAGTCACAAGAAAGAGTTCTCACTGAACAATCACGGGGAAGCTGGGAAGAGGAACGAATGTCGAAGAAGCATGGAATAGGACTTAGACTTAGCACTGTAAAAACAGCTTTCCCCAGCCACAATAATTATATATATATATATATATATATATATATATATATATATATATATATAAAATCGGGTTTCTGAAAAGGTTGTCGAGATCCATTTGCTCAATCAGAATCATTAAGAATGTAAAGCCAGGGGGCTGGGGATTTAGCTCAGTGGTAGAGCGCTTACCTAGGAAGCGCAAGGCCCTGGGTTCGGTCCCCAGCTCCGAAAAAAAGAACCAAAAAAAAAAAAAAAAAAAAAAAAAAGAATGTAAAGCCAGTTAGTTACACTAAGTGTTTAAGGGCGGTCTGTCAGGGAGATGGGGGAGGAGCAGGCTGCCTCCCGGTTGTTTGTGGTTCTGTTCTACAAATTTTTTAAAAATCAGTTTAACACTTAGGTGACATAGTAAAGGCTAAAGGGATATAAACTGGGGAAGGGCCCGCTATTAAATTTTAAAAGGAGCTTGTAACCCTCTTTCGAGTCCCCAGGAACCTAAAGTGGGGGTCAGCAGCTGAAGCTACCTTTGGGATTCCTCCATTATGTACCATTCTCCTGGCTGAGGAGACCCTAGCACCCGCCGCCCCACTTAGATCACTGTGAAATCCTGAAAGTCATGTGAATGAACTTCATAGTTTACGAAAGCACACGAAACGCCCCAGTTCCCCACTGCCTCTTCCTCTGGGAAGTTTCTGCCCCCTCCATTGTGCGCAGAAACAGAGCTTCTGGTGTGTTTCAGGCAGTTTTCTGTCCTTAGCCAGTGACATGAGAGCCTCTCTCAAATCTGGTCTGATCTTAGTAGTGAGGAGAGTACAGAGGACCACGGTGGGTCCTCATTCTCAGACAGATAAATGCCAAGAAGACCCATCCTGTGGCTTACAATAAATCAGCCCTCAGTGGGATGGGAGCCACACACCCCCAAGTTTCTATTCTTTGGTACAGGTTTAAAAAAGAAACATATACTGTGTCCTACACTTCCTGTTGGGGTAGTTTGGTTTGTAAATCCTTTACATTCAAAGGCCCTCAGGGGAGGAATGGGGGTTTGTGTTAACCTTGAGGTCTGACTCCACTCAGACACAAGGAAAGTCCTGAGAAAGAGGCCTGAGCCAAGGGGTTAGGGAACGAGGTGCTCCTACCTGTCACTCAGACATTCTTCTATATTCCCTGAACTTCCAAAGCTGGAAAAAAAAAATTGTGCTTCTCAAATAAAAGCTATCCCTTTGCCTACCACACCACACCCTCTTTCATGGGGACAAGGTCCTCCCACCCCACCCCCGCCCTCCTGAACCATCCCTGATGTGGGGGTGCTTCACTTCTCCAGCACCCCCAATTCTGTGGCACCCTGGTCCACATCTGAAAAGCCCCTCTCTCTGAGAACAAGGTTAACTTAAATTCCTTATACCTAAGTCTTTATAACAAACAACAAAAAACACAAGACACTTAACTTTTGAGAACACTTTCAACTGAGAGTCCTGAGCTAAATGTACACTCAGCAAACCGGGAAGAAGTTTGCTTAGGATGTCACGTGTCAAGTCCAGCTTGTCTCCTGAAGCAAAGACTGCTTTGAAACACAAAATTGTGCGTGTGGGTGTACGCGTGCGCACGCACGCACACACACCCTTCCTTACAGATACAAAGGGGAGACACCCGAAAACATGAATGGTCTGCTTTTCTAGGCTAGCAAGCCACAACCATATCTCCTAGGGATGAGGATGTTAGACACACTGAGTAGAAAGCTCTGTTGCATCGATAAAACAGTCTTTTTTCCCCTAAATAAAAGACCAAAGCACAACCTAACCCCACATAGACAAACACAGTATTCTCAAGAACACAAATGCACTACAGTTAGGAATTTTAAGTCCTATCTTCCGACATCTTATAAGTCTCCTCTTCACTTAGTAGTTTTTGGGTTTCCTTGGCTCAATCCACAAAATGCACCCCCCACCATATGCTTCCAGTGCCCTCAAGGTTGCAGGACCACTGGCTTGTGCCTCCCACGCCTTCGTGAGGGAAGGGGATGTGGACTCAACGGGGAGCACAGAGGGATGCTCTTGAAGGAAATGCAAAGATTTGAGGTAGATAGAAATTATCACTTCACAGGTTCAATCCCTGCACAAAAGAGAATTACATTCATCTGTAAAAAAAAAAAAAAAAAAAAAAAAAAGGGGGTGGGGGGAAGCTGAGGTAGGACTTAGGCGATGTTGTACTTTTGTTCTTTAAAAAAATAATAACAAAAATAAAGGGGGGGGGGAACCCAAATATCCCTGAGATGATTTCTTCTTTGAAATTCAAAAACGAGACACACACGCGCACCCTGAACACAGAAAAACCCAGAAGACACAGAAATTAGAAGATGAGGATTCGATTGTTGCCAAAGTCCACCACGACGATCAATCCTTCCGGGGTGACCGCGATACCTGAGGGGCGGTCCATCTGCCCGAAGCCGCTGCCTTGAGCACCGAACTTGCACAGGAAGCTGCCGTTGGCCTCAAACATCTGCACACGGTGATTTCTGGAATCGGCGACAATGATTCGCCCTTCCTGGTCTACAGCCACACCCTGTGGTCGCAGGAACTGCCCATTGCCAGTGCCCTCAGAGCCCAGGAAGCGGGCAGACTGGCAATCGGGGTGGATAACCAGGAGCCGATGGTTGTTGAAATCAGTGACTACCAGGTGACCTTCATGGTTGAAAGCCACGCCCCGTGGGGAGTCGAAGTGCTTCCAGAGAGATCCCTCGAAGCCATACTTATTCAGGAAGACGCCGTCGGGTCCGAACAGCTGGATGCGGTGGTTTCGGGTGTCTGAAACCAGGATCTTGCCCTCAGAGTTGACCGCTACATCCCACGGGTAGTTAAACTGCCCATTCTTGGTTCCTTTCTCGCCAAACTTCAGAAGGAACTGGCCCTCGAAGGTGAAGATCTGGATGCGATGATTGTCTTTGTCGGCCACCACGATCCTGCGGGAGGCGTCGCAGGCCACCCCCGCCGGTCGGTCAAACTGCCCGGGCCGAGATCCTAGGGTACCAAACTTGTGGTGGAAAGACCCACAGGGCTTAAACACCTGAATTCTGTTATTGCTGCGGTCAGCCACGATGATGTAGCCCTCCTTATCCACACTCACGCCCCAGGGCCTGCAGAGCTTACCCTCGCCATCACCCTCGCTGCCAAAGCTCAACACTGGGAGCCCGATGCCCACATAGCTGCGGCCCGACTTGACCACTACCTTGAAGGGGCTGTTCTCGATGTGCTGGTTATACAGCGTCACTGATACCAAGTGTTCACCCTCAAGCTGGGGCCTGTAGCTCACGACGTAGGTCCCATTCTGCTGGTCGCTCACTTCTGCACCAAACAGGTTTCCATCAGGGCCAAGGACCACCACCGACATCAGGTCACCTCCTGAGAGGCGGGGCTCACCATTGTGGTCATAGCCCATGACAGTGAAGGAGGCCACCTTTCCCTGAAGGGCTCGCTTGATGCCATCTCCCGCGGCCTTCGTGAGTGGGGCAAAGGCCCCACTGCTGACAAAGCCAAAAGACTTGAGGGCAAGGTACAGGGCCTGGTCGGGGGGTGTGAACATAACTCGGTCATCTTCCTGGGGCTGCAGGAGGCCCCGGATGGTCTTGAGCTCCTGCACCTGAGCCAGCATCCGGTCTCGGGCCAGCAGGATGTCCAGGGCTCGGCCCTCTTCTAGGACCTGCTGGACGGCGCTGATGGTGCTCTCCAGCTTGTTGAGATTCTGCCGCAGCTTCTCCACCTGCAGGTAGAGAGACTTAGCCTTCACCTGCCGGATCTTCTCCACCTGTGGGGGAGAGGGAACAGACAGAAACTGAGGACCAAGCCCGGAGAGCAGCGTGCGAGGAAGCCCCCCCCACCCCATATCCGGGGTGTGCGTGGGAATAGATGACTACCCACAGTGAAACAGAACCATCTCCTCCTTTCTCTTTTCTGCACTCAGACCCTGACAGTCAGCCGTCTTAAGTAAGTCACCCCACCCCCTGAAGTAAAAAAAAAAAAAAAAAAAAAAAAAAAATCAATTCCCATGCTTCTTGGTGCTCCTGAGCTGAGAGCTACAGAAAGTCAACTATGGAAACAGAGCCAACTTTTCTGAGGTCTGGATTTAAAAATAAACAAATTTAATTAATTTAACGCGTGTGTCTGAGTACAGGTACCCAGAGGACAGAACTGCGAGATTCCTGGGAAGCGAAGATTGACTCTGCACCCCTGGAAAAGCAGTAAGTTCCCGTTCTCTTTCTACTTTGTTTCTCATTTCGTTGGGGTGGGGTCCTGGGAGTAGGGTCTAATCATGTAGCCTTGACTGGTCTGAAACTCACTATTTAAAACACCAGGTTGTCCTTGAACGCACAGAAACCCACCTGCTCTGGGCTTCACAGGTGCAGTTACCTAAAAGGCATGAGACTCAAGTTTTGGAGGGATCTATACCCTTACGGCACCCACGCAATTTTAAAAGATTAATTAATTAATATTAATTTATTTATTATGAGTACAGTGTAGCTGTCTTCAGACACACCAGAAGAGGGCGCCATCTCATTACAGATGGCTGCGATCCACCACGCAGTTGCTAAGATTTGAACTCGGGACCTCTGGAAGAGCAGTCAGCGCTCTTAGCCACTGAGCCCTCTCTCCAGCCCACCCACGCAAATTTTTAAAAATTTCAATCTTAAGGGTATTTTTGGTGGGGACAATGAGGGGGAGGGGCGGGGAGACACCGACTAAGAAGCTATCTCTACCACAGTACTAGATCAAAAAACAAGCCACCCAACAGGAGGGCTCTCTTAACAAAGGAGTTTGCAACCCTGTGTTCATCAGAACAGCCAAAGAATCGGGTTGAGTGCCAGCCCAAAGGTAGTCACGGCTTCGAGAAGGACATAGAACCAGAAAGGCTAAGGTGCTGGTTATAGGGTAGGAGTCTTCCGGAAGCTGACTGCTATCTGAAAGCCCATCGGTATGCTAGGCTATCTTCCCTGACTTCAACAGGAAGGACAGGGATGGACACGGACGGACAGACACACAGACATGCAGACACACACAAACACAGACAGACAGACAGACAGACAGACAGACACACACACACACACACACAGGGAGGCTTTACCACGTGGGGTCAAGAAGTGCAACCAGCCAGGACACCCAAAATAAGGACTATTTCCTACCCAGCCCTCTGCTAACAAGAGTCTTGATTGTCTCCCTCTGGCTGGCCTCCTTTTCAGAGTGCACAACAGAAAACCTGAGCCTCGGCCCTTCCTGGCTCCCCGGGAACTTCTGAAAGGATTTCTTGTTGTTTTGCTCCATGAGTGACACCCAGCATTCCAGGGACACCCCCCCCCCCCAACCTCAAACTTTCTGGAAAATTACCAACTCTTTCTAAACTTAGAGCTTGGGCCTCTCAGATCCCGAAGTGAGGTTGGAGTTCTTACACAGGCCAGGCCTGAGGGAGCAGTCTGAGGAAGCTGAAATAGTAGCCCAAGCCCATTACCTTCCACAGCAGCTCGCACTCAC
Source organism: Rattus norvegicus (assembly GCF_021556685.1). Taxonomy (NCBI): domain Eukaryota; kingdom Metazoa; phylum Chordata; class Mammalia; order Rodentia; family Muridae; genus Rattus; species Rattus norvegicus. The sequence goes on from NC_141541.1 coordinate 121,946,043, forward strand.
GCTCCTCCAGAGCTTTCTTGTGTCTCGCCGTGACGGCCTTGACCTCCGACTGGACCACCTTGGCCTTCATCTCCACTTGTTCTGCCACAGTCTGCGCCTGCTCAATGCTCAGCTGGAAAAGCAAGCAAAACCTTGAGGCGTTGGAAGGGACATCACTTCTTACCTCAACGCACAGCAGCTTCCGACAGACCTGCAGGGCTCTCGCGCTCGCTGGCACCCGCTGATGTGTAACTGAGAGTTGCTGGCAAAGGCCGAGTGGCTTTGTCTCAGAAGTGGTCGCCCCTGCAGCTAGGTTTGTGTGGGACATTTACTCAGATGCAAAGTAGCTCTGAGTCTGCTGGACTTGCTCCCCCATACCTGAAGGAAATCCTACAGGCCAGGGAGGTCCCTCTTGGGGGTGCAGGGAAAGGTGGTCTCTCCACCCCATGCGTTTCCAGCAACCTCTCCTAAGCCGACTAAGACATGTGCACTCTGGGAGTATCACCTAAGAAAATCCTCAACCAAGCCCTGTAGTTGGGGGGCCCCACATCTAACGGGTACCAGCCACCGTACGTCAGGCAGCTTAATCAGACATATTGTTCATAAAAAATTAACTTGGACAGAAGGCCTGGTGTGTTCGTTAATATTACATGAAGTGTCTCAAAAAGGCCGAAAAGGATTTCTTTGAGACACTGAGGACGGAGATCGGGATTCTGACCTGACTGTCAGAGGAACCCATCTCAGAGCAGATGATCCTATCCTGTAGGTACAGAAAGCGTAAGGCATAGATCGAGCTGAACCAATGAGATGCAGTGGACAGACACCCGCCTGGGCAGGATACGGGGTGTGGTACAAATGGTAGATAGAGGGCCTCAGCACCTCAGGCTAGTGAGGTATTTGATGAAGTAACCCAGGTTCAAATCTCAGCTCCTACTAGGTCTAAGCAGGCAATTACCACAATCCTCTCAAACCTTGGTCGGTCAGAAACCCGAGACAAACATGCAAAGAGCCAAGCTTCTGCCAGAGTCAAACATGGCTGCTGTTCGTGGTTGGACTCTTGACTGGTAAATGACATATATAAAAAAATAGATATGTGGAGTGTGGTTTTTTAATTACACCCATTTACTTATTTACGTGTGTGGGGTGTGTGTGTGTGGTGTCCACATGAATGAACCAGGCATACATGTAGAGGTCTGAGGTAGAGATCCAAGTACACTCTTCAGCAGCCTCTTTATCACATGGGTCCCAGTGATGGAACTAAGCCATTGGGCTTGGCAAAAAGTTTTTCCCACTGAGCCGTGCCACCTGTCTCCAACTCAAACTTCTTTTTATTTTGTAGCAAAATCTGAGAACAGAAACTATCACCAGCGGTGGCCACATTCATACCTGGAGTGCAACCGACAGCGTAGAATTCTCATCCCCGCAAACGGGCACCCACACTTCCTCCCTCTCTGGAGAAATCACTTATCTACTGGTGCTACAGGGTCTACACGTCACAGCAGCTTCTCCAAGTGGACAATCCATGGCGTGCCTTACCTCTTACAAACCCTCTTCCATGCCAGGAAGGCCAGGACTCTCTACTTACTCTGTCAGGCACGACTGGGACGCCTACATGCTACCTCCTTGACTGGATTAGAAGGGACACATCAGTGCTGTGTGAGCCACAACTACAGTGCACCGTCAGCACCCACTGGCTTCGAGGGGCTGCCTGGCAACCCCAACTCTCTCTGGTTCTCAGTGGACCGGGTGCCTATGGCTGCCCATGGCTTGGGGTGCCTTCCTTCAACTGACCGTCCCATCTGAATCTTCTGTAAACCACAGGTTTCAATTCTTTCTTCCAGGTTTATTCTGCCTGAATGTCTGCCTAGGAATCACGTGTGTGCCTGAGGCCAGCAAAGGTCAGAGGAAGGTATCGGATCCTTAGATCTGGAGTTACAGACGACTGTGAACATGGGCTCTGCGGCTTGAATCCGGGTCCACTGCAAGAGCAGCAAAAGCCATCTCCAGTCTCTCCGTATTAATCTTTGACTGCTTGTGATGGTTTGTGTGTGCTCTGCCCAGAGTGGCACTATTAAAAGGTGTGTCCCTGTGGGCGTGGGTGTGTCCCTGTGGGCGTGGGTGTGTCCCTGTGGGCGTGGGCTGGAACCTCCTCCTAGCTGCCTGGAAGTCAGTATTCTGCTAGCAGCCTTCAACTGAAGAAGGCTCAGCTCCTCCCGCACCATGCCTGCCTGGATGCTGCATGCTCCCACCTTGATGATACTGGACTGAACCTCTGAACCTGTAAGCCAGCCCCAATGAAATGTTGTTCTTGCTAAGACTTTTCTTGGTCACGGTGTCTGTTCACAGCAGTAAAACCCTAAGACGTTACTTTTAACTAAATGTGTGTATGTGTGCGTTCATTCACGTGAGTATGAGCACGTAAGTGCAGGTCCCTTCAGGGTTCTCCTAACTTGTATTGACTTCTATGCGGTCTGTGTTTCTAACGCACGTTCTGAGAGGTCCCTGTGTCTAGGATGTATGATTTGGAGCTTCTTGGCTCAAGCAACACACACACCAAGAGTTTCCCTTGCCAAGTGTGGTGGTGCACGCCTTTAATCCTTGTGCTCATTTAGAGGCAGAGGCAGGTGGATCCCCGAGTTCAAGGCTAGCCTGGTCTTTATAGAGTTCCAGGACAGCCAGAGCTACATCCAGACCCTGCGGGAGCCCCATCAATCCCCTCTCTTCCGAAGGGTCACAAAGACACACACAAGCCGAGTGTCTCACACAAGCCAATCATGCTACAGTTCCATTTCCAGACAGGGCAGGGTCTCTCTGTGTAGCCCTGGCTGTCCCAGAACAAGAATGAGGACAAGGAGGAAGAGCAGGAAGTGGGGAAGAGAAGGAGGAAGAAAAGGGAAGCAGGAAGGGAAGACAAACCCCTTTCTAAATATGCAAAGCAGGGGCCAGCCAACAAGTGACAACCCAGGCGGTGGAAGAACACATAAAACTGTCCTTCCTCACCTCCCTCCATGACGGCGGTGGTGCAAGCATTTCCCTACACACAAACTTACCTAATGAAACGACATGGACCGGATGCCGGTTTAGTAACTCAAAACGTTTTATGTGAATGCGATACCACTTTTTATGCCAGTCATCTTTAAAGTGAGTTCTCAAAAATCTAACAGCTGTGCCTGAGGATTTTCAGGGCTCGATAAAAACCATGAGGACAACAGAGGCAACCTGGGAAGGAGAGGCCACACCACTGGCTAGTCAACAGGCTGGTCTGCCGTAGGCATTCTCTCAATTAAGGCTTCTCTCTTGCTCTCTCAGGGACTCCAGCTTATGCCAGGTTGACACAAAAGTGGTCAACACACTACGCAAAGGCCATGTTCAGCAACTCTCCTGACAAGCAAGACCAGTGGAGGGCAGGAGAAATATCTCTCGCTTTCACAGGGGTGTGGACAAGTGGGGGCTCTCTCTCTCTCTCTTCTAACCAAATTTATTCATTTGTGTGTCCTACCCCGTCCCTAGAGACCTCTGTGTCTATCGCCAATTGTACTGGAATATCTGTTTCTTCCGAAAGGTAGAAGAGACATAAAGGCCCCTGAACAGTCAATGACCAAAGTGTCTGAGTGAGGGGCACCGCATTCCTAAGGATAAAGAGGACTCTGTGTCAATGAGCCTGTCCTGGTCCTGGTCACATCCTAGCAGGTACTACATCCTAGCAGGTACTGCATCTGCAGGGCACTGGGGCCAGGGAAAGTGACAGAACATAGGTCACCGAGGCAGGGTTAACAGCCTGGTATCTCCACTCCACAGAGCATTTTATTTTAAAAACACATCTTTATTTTAATTTTGTGTACAAGTGTTTGTCTGCGTGTCTGTCTGTGCACCAAAAGATGCAGTGTTCCCGTAGGCCAGAAGTGGGCCTGGGGCTAGACAGTTTTGAGTATAACGAGAAGAACCTAACTTGGACATTTTCAAATGTTAAAAGGCATCGTTGGTTGGCGGACAAGATGGGAAACCAGCCCAGGTCAACTTCGCACTCCTCCTGAGCGGCAGCCACTCTGTGTGGGTTAGAGGCTGGGATGAAACCTGTTTCCAAGATACAGCCAGGAACTTGGCTGCTCAAAGACTCTGGCACTGGGTATAGGACACCCCTACGACAATCTGAAGATCATATGCAACTCCAGTTCCAGGGTTCAATGCCACCTTCTGCTTCTAGGGGCACCGAGCATTCACATGGCTCTCCAGGCAAAACACCAACATAATATTTTGAACTTTATTTTAAACTTCAAAACAGGGCTGGAGAGATGGCTTAGTGGTTAGAAGCACTGACTGCTCTTCCAGAGGTCCTGAGTTCAAATCCCAGCAACCACATGGTGGCTCACAACCATCTGTAATGAGATCCAATGCCCTCTTCTGGTGTGTCTGAAGACAGCTACAGTGTACTTATATATAATAAATAAATAAATCTTTAAACTTCAAAACAAAAAACAAGGAAAGAAAGAAAGAGAGAGAGAAAGAAAGAGAAAGAGAGAGAGAGAGAGAGAAAGAAAGGAAGGAAGGAAGGAAGGAAGGAAGGAAGGAAGGAAGGAAGGAAGGAAGGAAAGAAAGAAAGGACGGACCACTATCACCAACAACTATAAGCAATGAATGGGCAAACTTGGTTCTCTGTCAAGCTCAATTTCTGGGACCTGCATGTTGTAAGAAGAAAATGGACTCCTTCAAGTTGTTCTCTGACCTCCACAACAACAACAACAACAACAACAACATCTTCTTCTTCTTCTTCTTCTTCTTCTTCTTCTTCTTCTTCTTCTTCTTCTTCTTCTTCTTCTTCTACTACTACTACTACTACTACTACTACTACTACTACTACTACAACAAACTCTAACCACATCCATGACCAAATCATTACATCTCTGGGGAGGGGGTGGTAGAAGACATAAAGGAAACCCTAACCAGCTCCCTCTGAATCCTCATCCCAGTGAAAGGACCTCACAGCGGCTGATGGCCAAGGGTTCTCTTTACACGGCCATCTTAATGTTCAAGGACATATCAGTCTCCCAAGGCAGGCTACAAACTCAGTGGTAATCCGGGGACTCAGACTTTTAAAAAGGGTTTATTCAGCGTACACTTCCATATTGCTGTTCATCACCAAAGGAAGTCCCGAAGAGCAGGTCAGATTTAAAGAAAAAAAAAAAAGGTGGCCCACACCCTTCTGTAATTCCGGCACTCAAAAGCTGTAAGTTCAAGGCCAGCCTGGTCCACAGAATAAGTTCCAGAACAAACAGCCAGAGCTACACCGAGAAATCCTGTCTCAAAAAACAATACAATACAATACAGATTAAATGAAAAAACAAGGGCTAGAGAGATGGCTCAGCGGTTAAGAGCACTGACTGCTCTTCCAGAGGTCCTGAATTCAAATCCCAGCAACCACATAGTGGCTCACAACCATCTGTAAAGAGATCCGATGCCCTCTTCTGGTGTTGTCTGATGACAGCTATGGTGTACTTATATATAATAAATGAATAAATCTTTATTAAAAAAAAAGAAAAAACAAAACGAAACAAAATATGCTTGCCGGGAAAGCTTCCAACTATTAAAGCAAGAACACCGGGGTTAGGGACTTAGCTCAGTGGTAGAGCGCTTGCCTAGCAAGCACAAGGCCCTGGGTTCAGTCCCCAGCTCCAGAAAAAAAGAAAAAGAAAAAGAGGAAAAAAAAAAAAAAAGGCAAGAACACCATCAAATTGTGAAAGTTGCTGATGGACGGTGGACAGGTAGATTGGGAGATGACCTCCAAAGGGAGGCCAGGCTTCTTATGCGACAAGAAATCTTGGCTCTGCGTTGTGACAGCACAACAATCACAGAAGCACAATCAGTGACTGGGATTCCACAGTGAGCTATCCCCCCCCCCCCCTTCTTGTGTGTGTTCTAGAAGCCATTAAATGGAAATCAAAAGCTCCCTCCCACTCTACAGCAGTGCCTGGCCCAAACACTATACTCAGACACCAGTGAAAACTTTCTGTAAAGAAAAGAATTTCGGGGTTGGGGATTTAGCTCAGTGATAGAGCACTTGCCCAGCAAGCGCAAGGCCCTGGGTTCGGTCCCCAGCTCCGGAAAAAAAAAGAAGAAAAAGAGAAAGAAAAGAAAAAAAAAAAGAAAAAAGAAAAGAATTTCATTAGGGGCTTTTGAAAATATAAATTAATGGGCTGGATGGAGAGAAGGCTCAGCAGTTAAGAGCACTGACAGCTCTTCCAGGACTTGGGTTCAATTCCTAGCACCCACAGGGCAGCTCACCAACTGTAACTTCAAGATCTGACACCCTTACACAGACATACACGCAAGCAAATGAAAAGTGGATGTGAAATAATTTATTTAAATATTTGATTATATAAATATGCACAAATAAATATATATAATGAGGGGCCCCCATACTATGTAATACTTTCAAGGGATAGCGAAATGCCTCTCCTCCCTCTCATATTAGGAATGTGTCTTAGTCAGGGTTTCTATTCCTGCGTAAAACATCATGACCCAGAAGCAAGTTGGGGAGGAAAGGGTTTATTCACAGCTTACACTTCCACATTGCTGTTCACCACCAAAGGAAGTCAGGACTGGAACTCAAGCAGGTCAGGAGCAGGAGCTGATGCAGAGGCCATGGAGGGACGCTACTTACTGGCTCACTTCCCCTGCCTTGCTCAGCTTGCTCTGGTATAGAACCCAAGACCACCCAAGTCCAGGGACGGCACCACCCACAATGGGCTGGGTCTTCCCCCTTGATCACTGAGAAAGTGTCTTACAGCTGGATCTCATGGAGGCATTTCTTCAAGGGAGGCTCCTTTCTCTGTGATAACTCCAGCTTGTGTCAAGTTGACACACGAAACCAGCCAGTACAGAATGGCGTGTTATTGTGTTTATGAGTCAATGTGCCTGTGTGTATCCAGATGAATGCAGAGCGGGTCATCAAATCCAAGAGTTATAGAGCTCCACCTGCCTCCTGCTGAGGTCTACTTCCCCCAGCCCCACCCCAGCCCAGCTGTAGCCATTTTGCTCCACGCCGGCCAACTACTTCATATTGTTGCCGTAACATGTCTGCCGGTCATTGACGCAGTTATTGGAAAACAACTTGACTCAGAGCCGGCCATGATGACCACACACCCTGTTATGTACTGTGTGAGGTTTGTCAATCTTGAGAAATCCCACGACTATAAACTTCATGTGGGACCCATCAAATCAAAGGTCAGGAGGAACTGTTTTATCTAAAATGGCTTGAGTCAGGGCAGTACCTCTAGCGCCTGTGTTTGGCCCATTGGGCTTTTTGGCGTCCTTAGCCTTTATATTGTCCCAGAAGAAATGTCCAGCGCACAGACTTGAGCTGCTACCCTGGCTCAGTCTTGGGGTATGCGTTCAACAAAACTATCCCTGTTTAACTGTGATCGGTGTTTGTGTGGTGAACTCCTGGACCTCTGCCTCTGAGTGCTAGGATTAAAGGTGTGCCACTACCCTTTTCTTCTTTTTTTTAATTTAAAGATTTATTTATTATGTAAGTACACTGTAGCTGTCTTCAGACACACCAGAAGAGGGCATTGGATCCCATTACAGATGGTTGTGTGAGCCACCATGTGGTTGCTGGGAATTGAACTCAGGACCTCTGGAAGAGCGGTCAGTGCTCTTACCCGCTGAGCCATCTCTCCAGCCCTCCAGTGAGTGTTAACCACTGAGCCTCATGCCTGCAGTGCCTACAGAGGCCAGGACATTGAGTTGGATTCCCCGGAGCTTTGAGTAGCTCCTTATACAGGGGGGCGGGAACCGAACCTGAGTCCTCTGTGAGAGAAGGGAGAGCCTTAACAGAAGACATTCACACATCTGCTGAGTAGACCCAATCAGTGGGTGAGTGCTGACCCATCTTCCCAGGCCTTGGGCACCAAAGGATAGACATACGTTCCATGTGCAAATCCAAACATTTCTTAGAGAAAAACAAAAGGTATGGTCTCGCCTAACAGCAGACACCCGCACCCCCGCACCCCCAGCGCTCAGGAGCACCACCCTGTGTGAAAACAACAACAGTTGTACCCCGACTACCTTTTCCCAATGACTGTGTGGTGTGTGCGCTCTTGTGACTTAGACATGCCAGGAGACAAGGACTCCACCCACCCGTTTGGTGTCCCCTGCAGCTAAACGGCAGTGGAGCTCACACAACCATAACCTCTTCCTGGTTCCTAAGCAACCTATTGTAGCAACACAGAAAACTGTGTTTGCTAAAACAGCAACAGCCCAGGTGCAAACACTTGCATGCTATGAAAACTGGGCCACACCAACCTTCCGTCCTTGGAGGGAGGAAAAAAAAACACTTTCTGTGGTTCATGCGGGAAATAAATTCGTTTAGCAGCTATGGCTTCAGGAAAGCCAACTGACCTCACCTTTTACCCCACACACCATGCTGGCACCTCAGGGAAGGAACGAACACTCAGAGGCCAATCGGGTAGGTAAAACGTTCACCTGTGCGTGGACGCAGCTGGCACAGGTGTACCCATTAGCATAATGTGCCTCAAACCCACAATGCATCCACCCACCTGCCACCCTGATCCTCTACCCAGCATGCCTCACGATCTCCCGGTCAATGGACACTAACATCAAGTAACACTTTTTCTGCTTAGACAGCTGGGCACAAATCTACCCCTCTACTCCTCTTTGCTGAAAGCCTCACTAAGACAACAGCAAATTTGTGGGGCTTAAGCTTTTTAGGTGTGTCAGATCCCTGGAGCAGGGACTATATATATGGAGCTGTAAGTCACCTCACAACCCCTCGGTCAAATCTTGACAAGTCAATTCTCTCCACAGAGTAGCTGAGCCCATGAAGCACAAAGAATACACAGTCTAAAGTGGGTAGTACTAGCTCACACCTTTAATCCCTGCCCTCAGGAGGCAGAAGCAGGCAAGCTTTGTGAGTGAGGCCAGCCGGTCTACAGAGCAGCCAGGACTACAACATGGAGAAACCCCATCTCACAAACAGACATAGCATTCATTTTATCCCATCCCCTGGTGTCCTCTTGTCTCCATGCACAGAAAGGTGGGCAGATACGGTGACACCTCTTTAAATCCCAACAGAGACAGGGGGATCCCTCTGAATATGAGACCAGACTGGCCTACAAATCAAGTTCCAGAATAGTCAAGAGTCGATAGAAAGATCTTGTCTCGATTTAAAAACACCAGGGGGAGGAAGAAAATATTTAAGATTACAAAAAGATGTATCTAGAAGGTGGGACAGGTCACTGCAGCTCTCCTACTTAGCCTCAGGTCAAAGGCAGTAGCTGGGGCAGCTATCCAGGAGACAGGGCAAAACAGTCTTTCTTAGAGAATTGGAACTTTTAAACAGTACAAGACGCTGGGCACGTTATCTGTGGGAGCATAATAATGTTGTACATGCAAAACAATGGAGCCAAAATAACCCAGGACAGGGCGCTCCACAGGCCTTTTGGTTTTTGTCTTGAGACAGGGTCGAATGTGGCCAAGGCTTGCCTGGAATTCCAGAGTTTCAGGTAAAGGGGCACTAGTCCCCTGAGCTGTTTAGCTCTTTTAAAAAGAGTCTGCAGAGGGGCTGGGGATTTAGCTCAGTGGTAGAGCGCTTACCTAGGAAGCGCAAAGCCCTGGGTTCGGTCCCCAGCTCTGGAAAAAAAGAACAAAAAAAAAAAAAAAAAAGAGTCTGCAGAGAGGGCTCATTGCTTAAGAGCAATTCTGTCTCGCAGAAAACCCAGATTTAAATATCTGTAACTCCCAGTTCCAGGGGAAATCCAATGCCCTCTTCTGGCTTCCATGGGCACTGCACACAGAGACAAGCAATACAGATGAAATAAAATAAAAACCTTTTCAAAAATAGACGGCAAGACCTGACACTGCAGAAATAAACTCTTTGAAACTAACTCATCAGGAGGAAAAAAATAAACAAATAAATCTAATCAGAGAAGACTTCTCTCCAACGCCACACACACAAACCTGACAGCTGAGAAACTTAAACCCTGCCAAGGGCTAAATGTTTAATTCTGTAGCTGACCACACACACACACACACACACACACACACACACACACACACACACACACACACAAAGACTTAAAATTTTTTACCCTGAATAGTTAAAAAGGTAAACAGTGAGCTTCCTATAGGTGTCTTGCCTTTCAAACTTATCTTGTACTTCATGGGGGGGAAACAAAAACAAAAACATGCATGCCACAACTTCCTAAACGCTCGTGGGGTGGAATCCAGGCAGGGAGACTGAACATCATTCGACTCTGTGTAACACACCATTGCCTAACAATGCAGAACTTCACTGGCTCTCAAACTGTCGTGCATGTCCCTACCTGACCATAAAAGGACAAACATTCAGATCCCGAGGACTTTAGGACCCAGGGACAGTGCCAAGACGCCGGACACTAAATGTCCCGTGTTCGGGTCTCAGCGTTCAGTTAGTCAATCTGTGTCCCAAATACCTAACCGCTTGAGGAACATCAAGTACCCATGCTCTCTGCTCTCTCAACGAAAACCAATGCTCGCTAACTTCAGGGGACAGCACAACCAGCAAAGGTAACCCGGTAACTCAGAACCTGTACCTGACATCTTCTGGACACTGCTAGGAGGTCCCTCCAGAGACCTCAGTAGCCCAGGTCCTTCTGGTCTCCAGTCCATGACCCCAGGAAGCACACCTGCCTACCCCCACCTTCCACATGTCCTTTAGAAGGGACCAGAAAGCTTGAGTCAACGAGAGATAGGTAACTGACCTGAATGGCCTGGCGGCCCTGCTGGGCGTCGGCCAGCAGCTGGATGGTGAGTGCCCGTGAGTCCTGTAGGGCGTCCTGGAGGTAGGCGAAGCTGTGGCCGCCATGGCGGCCCAGTGTGCACTCTCTGCAGATGGGCACGGAGCAGGTGTCGCAGTACAGATGTAGTACCTGGGGACCAGAGGGACAGGTGTGAACAGAGGAGAGGCAGCAGCTCAGTTCTATCTCTAAATCCTCCATCCCAGAGTCCTCCAAACAATGTGTACCCCTCCCTCATTACGACAGACAAAACTGTCACAGGCGATGCCCACTGTCCTTCCCCTGGAATGTCTGATGCCCCAAACCCAGGTGCCATCTCCAACTCCAGCCTGAGTCACATCACAACCCAGACACCAAGTCAGGGATCATATAGGCAGTCTGGGGGGCTTAGGCAGGGGGGGAGTTACTATGTCTCAGCAGATCTACAATGTTCTATGGTTCTCTGGTCTGGGATTGGTGCTCTGAATGAAGGAGTGATGTCTGTGGTCACTCTGCATGTGAAGCCAGGTCAAGAGGCAGTATGGTACTTCCTGGCCCTCTGTCAGGCCATCAGTCTGTCTCCTGGGCACGCCAGCAAGCTACAGGAGGAAGGATTGAAGAAGCTACAGGAGGAAGGATTGAAGCCAAAAGTATGGTCAGCCTGCCCGAGTGAGCAGCTTCCCTAAGAGCCCATGAGCTGGGGGAAGAGAAGGGCTGGATACCCCTCACCTGATGACAGACAAGAGGCTCTCCGGAAACCAACCACTCTCCTACCTCCCTCGGTAAATGTCTGCTGGATTGATTTCTCCAAAGAGGAGCTGGGGGCGGGGGAAGCTGACACAAGGAATCAATGTGCAAGCTGGATTCTCTGCCACACGCGGCAACACACTTAAATCTCCCCTCGGAAGACAGGAGGTTGCGGGGTGCTCAGGACCTCACAGCAGAGATGCTCTAAGCCTAGCAAGGACCAGCTACCCCACCCATAACAAAACACTACAAGTCTTGGACCAGGTAGCCAGGAAAAGATGGGAGACAGCCTTGAAAGCTGGAGGAGGGGCTAACAGAAGACTACTTAGATCCCCAGAGTGGAGTTGGAAAAAGCCAGTGAGGGAGATGCTGTTTCCTGTGCCCACTTGCCACCCCCATGAGTGCTTGGAGGGTGAAATGTGCTGTCCCACTAGGGCTGCCTGTGAGTCATTGGTAATTTATCCTGCGGTCCAGAGATAGGAGGTTTAGGATACCCTTTCTTACTACCTCACAGAGAAATGGATCAAGTAACTAATTTTAATCACTTTTTAGCCAATGCTGTAGACTAAAACCTTTGGGAGCAATCACCTTTTGAGCAAGTCTATCCTTTTAGACTCATCTGCTACATCTTAAAAATTCCCAAGAGAATTCCAAATAACCAGCAAGAAGACAGACAGACGGATGTTGAGCTGAATGAATCTGGAGCAATCCCTGGCAAGTTTCTGTAGGGGATTGGGGGTGAGGGCACCCAAAAGCAATTCTACCCGGCTGGGTAATCTGGCCACATTCCTTCCCTCAGCCCCTTCCTCCTCCCGCCAGGGAAGAGACACACCCCGCCCGCCCGCCCGCCCACCCACCCCCAGCACCCTCCCAAGGGATGTGTGAAAACCTCCCACCAAAAGGTGCCTTTTACATTGAAATAGAGTGGGCTAAGGCCTTCCCCTTTCTAAAGGGTGTTGACCAGGTGGACTCAGCAAAGGAAGCCTTGCTTCTCCAGAAGTGAAAGCAACTGGCTCTCTCCAGCCCCGGAGGTTAACACACCTCAGGCTTCTGAGCCAGGACCACCTGTCCAATGACTTCCTCTGCCTGCCTCCAGCTTCCCTCTCAACTGGGAAACACACGGGGTCTGTCTGTACCTCAGGAGACCCTTTCCAACCTTCAGAATCTCAGCAACCAGGCTGCCTGAGGACTGGACAACAGGAAACAAAAAAACTGGGCTCCAAGCTGAAACTGTCCAAGTGTTAGGAAACTCCCGGACCCTTTGGCCCAGTCCACCCTGCAACAGAGCTTAGAGCTTACAGGATGCCAGGCATGAGAGATCCCCGAGGCCTCAGAGCAACTCAAGGAAGGACTTTACAAATATGGGAAAGAAATCCGGGCCAGAGCAGGAGGTGGTGTCAGGACAGCCCAAATGCTTCTAAAATGAGTCAAAGGGAGTCCGACACGAAACGCGGCCCGGACTCAGGTCACGGCGGACGGGAGCAAATCCTGATGCATTGTGAATACAGACAAGGCTGGAGGAGGGGCAGTGACACCCAAGTGGCTGGTAATAAAATCTACAGATGCGTAGGACAGCCTGGGCGCGCTCATAACTAATGAACCACGGTTTTAAAAAGGCATTTTTTAATTTTAAATTAAAACCTTAAACGACAATGCAGTTTTAGGGTTTGCAAAACCGTAAAAATAAGATCAGCTTAAGTCTTGTAGTTATTTTTGGGCCGTTTCACAGTTACCTACCTGACATTTCTAAGACTGGGGAGGCAGAATTCTAGAACTACATACATTCAGTGAGTGAGAAAGGACCCTCACTCATCGTTCAACAGTTGGAAGATTACTTGAAAGGTTGAGACTCAGGGGAGGACTCAGGGATTGAGGTGCTGCTGGCCATCGGTGCCTGACCCCAGGACCCACATATGGGCAGAACACACTTCATCAAGTAGGCTCTCCACACAACTTAACCCCTAAAATAAACAAATGTAATTCAAATATATACGGGGTGGGGGCAGGGAAACCCTTAGTAGCAATTTTTAAGAAAGAAAAAAAGGAAGAGTAAACTACACAAGAGCCTGTAGGCCCCCAAAAGTGGCAGCCACTACGGAGAAGAAAGGGAAGCAGAAATTTTCCAGGGCCTACGTGCAGCCAGTTTGGGGCTACCCCGGCAGATGCATGGACACGCCCCCTCAAGCCTGGCGACAATCTGGCTGCCCTAGCTAAATGGAGCTAGCCTGACCTCTGACCCTCCAAGTGACCACCCCCTTCCCTGCCCCCAGCTTCTCGAATGCCCCACCCCTCCCAGCCTTCCTCTCCCAAAATTTCTAAAATACCAAGCAGAGACAAAGACCTAGGAATGTGGGCCCAGCAGGAAAGGAACAGGGGGGGTGAGGGGGTTAAGACTAAAGAAAAAAAATAAATAACAACTCAAGGTAGGCAGGCTGGCCTATGACCAAGACTCTGTGTGTGTGTGTGTGTGTGTGTGTGTGTGTGTGTGTGTGTGTGTGTGTGAGAGAGAGAGAGAGAGAGAGAGAGAGAGAGAGAGAGATATTTTCACAGTCCTCCATCCAGCTCAGGCTGGGACACACACATCATGGGACACATCGGGGAAATACAGGAGGCAATGGTGCTAAGCACAGTGACCCAAATCATCGAGGAATACTAAAATTCACGGGCTGGAGAGATGGCTCAGCGGTTAGGAGCACTGACTGCTCTTCCAGAGGTCCTGAGTTCAATTCCCAGCAACCACATGGTGGCTCACAACCATCTGTAAAGAGATCTGATGCCCTCTTCTGGTGTGTCTGAAGACAGCTACAGTGTACTTATATATAATAAATGAATAAAAAAAAATTCAGGGGACAGGGCGCCCCCACGAGTGGTGATCACCACGTGGTCCCTCAAGTCTGTCAAAATGTCTCCACTGAAGTACAGTATCAGGCGCTGTTTATCCTCTTTGTCTTTTACTTATGTGTATCATTTCTCTGTGTGGACATGTCCATATGAGCTCCATGTGGGGGGGGGGGGAGCTGAAGAGAGCGTCAGAGTCTCTGATGCAGGAGCTACAGATGATTATAAACCACAGGACTCGGGTCTGCTTGGGAACTGAACTCAGGTCCTTCGAAAGAGCACAATGCTCTTAACTGCTGAGCCACCTCTCTTATCCTCTTATTTATTTAAAACTTTTAAAGTCTGTCATTTCCTTCAGTGACCCAAGACACTCACAAAGGAAGAGCTCGAGCACACACTGGCCACTGGCCACCTCCCCCACCCCCAAAAGTTTGGGGCTGAACAAGAAGCCTATGTGCTCCATGGGCTGCTGCACTCGGACCAGGCTTGCTTTAAAAATCATAAAACCAAGCTCCAGAGTCAAGAAAAACATCTGCTAAAAAGAACATCAGAGCCACGCTTTGCTCCCGGGCTGCTACTGTGGCTCAGTGGGTAAGGGTGCTTGCTGCCAAGGCTGGGCTGAGCTGAGAGCCACTAGCTCCTGCAAGGCTGTCTTCCAACCTTTCCCTGGGTGCACACACAACAGACAAGTGTTTGCAGAGAGAAAACCTAAAGGGAAAGCTAGGACTCTTGAAACCAAAACGCAAGCAAGCCCTCCACAGGAGCCATAATGCCTGTGACCCCACAACTGGGGAGCTGGAAGGAAACCGTGCACACCATTAAGACTTCTTAGGCAGAAAAAGAAGAGCAATCCACAAACTTTTTTAATGCTACTTGGGCGAGGAGGCACATGCCTTTAGTTAGAACCAGCCCTTGGAAGGCAGAGGCAGGAAGATGTGTGTTCGGGGCTAGCCTAGTCTACATAGCAAGTTCCAAGGCTAGAGAGACTGTCTCAAAAATAAACAAACAGAAGGTTTGCTTTGGCTTGGTACCATCAATAAATGAATCCTCTATGTGCCATAAGGTGGTGTGGGTTTCTTATTATTATTTTGATTTTATGTATATGGGTGCTTTGCATGCAAGGCCCTCAGAAGCCAGGGGAGGGTGTCAGTTATCCCGAGGAGCAGCCAGGGAGTGGTCTAAACAACTAAGCCATCCCTCAGTTTCTTTATCAACAGTTTTCATGTAGCCATGGAAACACTGAATTCTAGATCCAATCGCTCTGCCGCTCTCTTGCTGGCTGTCCAAGTCCTCCACTGTTGTCAGTAGATACAGTGATTTCTCAAATCTCTCCCATCTGGAGCTCGCTGAAGCACGGGCTCCTGGCTGTCCAGAACCCCAGCACCCTACAATGAAGCCAATTCTCCTGGTTTTTCAAGAGAGTTTCTTGTGTGGCTCTGGCTGTCCTAGAACTCACTCCGTAGACCAGGCTGGCCTCCAACTCAGAGATCTGCCTGCCTCTGCCTCCCAAATGCTGGGATTCAAGATGTGTGTCAGCACTGGCTGAGGCCGATTTTTCAAACAAAATTTTTTTTAGAAAAGGAAAACCTCCCATCTACTGCTGAGATTTGTAAGGACACCAGAGTATCTTGTATTCTTAGTGCACTACAATGTTTCCTAGAGTGCAAGGAATGGCATCCAGGCATCTGCTAGACAAGCTCCCTCCTGATGGCCTACACCCCCAACTGGGATCAGAAATATTTAGCTTGTTTTTTTTTTGTGGCTGAAACAGCCTCACACTGAAGCCAACCAGGGCTGGCCTGAAACGCATCCCCTTGTTTCAGTCTCCCACGTGCTGAGACGGCTGGGAAATACCCATCCTGGGTCTTCACTTACTAAATCTAGAATGTTCCAGGATGTAGTTCCAGGGTTTACCATATGAACGAATCACAGCTAGTGTAACCAGTCCCTGGTCTAAGGAGCTGTGGAATGGAGAGAAGGTGCAGTGATTAAAAGATCCAATCCTGCTCTTCCAAAATACCCAGCAACTTTGTTTATTTCTGGGGTGGGAGTGAGACAGGGTCTCTCAAAAGTACTCTTGGAACTTATTATGTAGACTGGGCTAGCCTCAGACCCATGGGGTGTGCTGGGATGTGCCACCATGCACAGCCCCAAATCTCTTTACATGAATGACATGTTGAATGTTTTATAAATACAAACAGAGATGCCTCAGGGGTAAGCCTTTGCCTGCCACCATCTTGTGACCTGAGCTTGAATCCTTGAAAATGTGAGGTGGGAAAAGAGAAGTGACCTCCTCCCACGGGGTGTTCCACAGATCTCTAACAGGTAGTGTGTGCTGTGGCCCATGCTTCCCCCTACACGAATACACACACAACTTAAATATAAAAACATGGCTTGAGGTGTAGGCCTGGCTTGGCACGTATGTGTGAATGAAGCCTCCTTCCCTGGTCCGATCTCAGGCAACACACAAACATACAGCTGTGGTAGTGTAAACCTGTAACCCGGCATCAATGGAGGTGAGATGATCAGCAGCTCAGGGTCATCCTCAGCTACCTGGCCAAGTTTTGGGCCAACCTAAGGTACATAAAACTTTGTCTCAACAATTATGTTCAGGCATGGTCATCTTGGGTACCAGCAGTTGGAAGGCAGAGGCAGGTTGAGGCCAGCCTGGTCTACACACTGAGTTCCCAACCAGCCAGTGTTACTACACTGTGAGACCCTGTCTCAAAAAATAAAAACCACCAGCTTAAAAAAAAAACCCTCTGAGTCAGCTATACAGTTATGTAAAATGTACACAGGAGGAAATGAACTACTGGGTGAGTCAACCACAAAGACCAATCTAATAACCACTCCTCTTCTTCAAGGAGAGAAAACCTGGGACCCAAAGGGGATGGAAAGCAACCCCAACACTCCTTGAGTTGTTCCATTGTGATGGACATGCCTCAGCGCTCCAAGGGAGAGGTGGTCACACGGGTATGTAATCAGAGCTCACAAGCAACCCCAACACCAGCTCCAGGGGATCCAATGTCCTCTTCTGACCTCAGCAGGCACCAGGCATGCACACGCTGTGCAGACATGCGTGCAAGCAAAATACCCATTCACATATAAATCAATCAACCCAAAACAATTAGTTACAAGGCAAACCCTAAAAACCTCCAACTGTATTTAAATCCCCATTCCAAAACCAGACTCCCCTGTGGAACTCTTCCTAATAAGGAGCCCCCCTAAATGAGTCAGCTCTGGGGCCCCCACACAATCTGCTCCTAAAGGGTTACCACCATTTTTCCCACAATTGCCCACTAGCTGTTACTTCTGTGCCCTCACACGAAATACTACCTTAAGTTCTAATTCACAGGAGGCAAGCAAGGACAAACTCCCCGGAGGTTTGGGAGGGGGAAAAGAAAGAGAATTCCCAGTCCTGTTTCCAGCACCCCTGGTGGGGGTGGGGGTGGGTGGGTGTCACACAAAGCCTATGAAATCATTAATGTCCCAGTTGCCTCCAGCCGGCATCTAGACCTCTGGTGGTCTAATGAGTGGTTTATGCAGCTTCCAGCCGGAAGTAAAAGAGATCTGTCCAAACTCGGAGATCGCTGCTCATGTAAATTATAGACTTTTCAAACCAGACCCACCTAACACGGGTATCTCAGAGTTTCAGTTCCTGAGGCTGTAAGAATGGTTGGCTGTGTGTTCTAGCAGGAAGCAGAATGCTTAGGGACTTGACTTTAGAATGGGTTGGACTCAACAGATGGCCTGGAACTGGGCCCCATCCCTTGCCACCTAACAGGACTGCAGACCTGAAACCCTTTTATTCCCACAAGTAGCCAACATAGGCTTCCTTCCTCGGGTCTTGCTGCCTGCTTGGTGGGGGAAGTGGCAATGGGTGGTTTTGAAAGCAAGGGAAAACACAAACCAGAGATGGGAAGGGGGGGGGGAAGCCCTCAGATACCAACAGAGCCTCTGACATAACCTGAGTTATAAAGAGACACAGGTGACCCCTGCATGTGTGCATGTGCAGAGTTAGGGGTTTTGATTGTTTCGGAGAAACTAGAGAGGTAGCTCAATGGTTAAGAACAGTATGCTCTTACAGAGTTTAGTTAGGGGCTCAGGCCCCCTATCTCCAGTTCCAGAAGACTGATGTTCCAGCTTCCCGGGACACCTGCACATCCCCCCCCCCCCTTTCTCTCTCTCTCCCTCCCTCCATCCTGGTAGTTGGGCTCCTGAAACATCCAGTCTCGGCCCAGGGTGAGTGGATGAGGATTCTGGGGTAAAAGGAAGTAACACTTGCCTTCCCTAAAAGCCTCTGGGTTCCTGGTCACAGGGTCACATCCAACTGCAGTCATAGGAACTAAGTATTCTCCTTAACTCACGAAGTTAGCGGGACAGTTTAAATTGTGAAGGAAACCCATTTCAATTGTGAAGGAGCAGGACTCCACGTGGCCTCTCAGCTCTGTGAATCCATAGTGTGTCCCGGGACGACTGAGACACACACCCCCAAACTCAAGAACAAAGACAAGGTCTTGACAGTACTTGACTAGCATTCAAGCCCTAGGTTCAATTCCCAGCACAACGTTAAACTCGGTGTAAGCGGGAGGTCCAGAAATACAAAATTATCCTCAACTGCATGGGGAGGAACTCAAGTCCAGCCTGGGCTATGAGACCCTGCTTTAAATACAGAGCTAACAGGATTGGGGCTGGGAGTGAGATTCTCTCCTGGGCAGAGTAGTGTCCTCCAGCTTGGAGGGTCTGAAGAGGTGACTGGAAGGGCGTGAGCGAGAGATGCGGGGCCAGAGATGCAGCTCAATGGTAGAGTGCTCGAGCTCTTTGCCTTGCACACACAAAGTCCTGGCTAAGTTTGACTGATCCTCAGTACCATGTATGTAAACGAGATGTGAGGGCTTGCACCTACAATCCCAACATTCAGAAAACGGAGGCAGGAGGATCAGAGTTTTGAATGAGCAGACTCAAGGTCAGCCTGGGCTACGGGAGACCTTGTCTGGGGAAGAAGGTACCATGAAGAACTGTGGGCCAGCATTCATTCTCTGGCCTCAGTAATGTGTATGCCCTGGAAAAGAATGCTGAACGATGAACGACCCCAGGAGCTAAAATCGGAGCAGTGCACTGAATGATGCCCAACACTAACTACCCCAGCCCAACTGCCTCTGCAGGGCTAGCAGCTGACCGTCTTCACCGAGAGACAGGCTCTTCCAGACGGCAGGTTCTAAACTGTATATTTCCTCACTGGGTTCTGTCCTACCCATTCTGGGCAACCAATGAGGGAGAATAAGAAGAAAATCCTGGGACCTCCTGGCCTATACTCTCCCCATGCAGAGGACAGAGCCCTTTAAAGGGTCTAAGACCCAGGCATGGCAATGCCTGCTCTAATCCCTGTCCTTCTGCTTGGAAAAAGCAAGTTAGGGCTCACCTTGCCAGAACCAGAGCTGAACAGGTCCGTGGGTCGATACCTGTAGTGCCTCTGGGGTTCTCCCCCTTATGCTGAGCTCAGAGTCATCTGAAGGCGGCTAAGCACCTGCTCAAATGCTCCTAGCTTGTGGTTCCCCCCACATCGCTTCCTCAAACACTTCCCACTACCAACCATGGTGCTTGTCTAGCCCGTATTCCATTCCCCTTTGTTTTGCAATGGGGTCTCCTGCGCTGTCCAGGCTGGCCTCCAACTCAAGTAATCCTCTCACCCAGGTCTCAGTAGCTAGGGCAACAGGTGTGCCACCCACCCACAGTTCTTCCTTAGCACTTTTCGTATGTGTGTATGTGTCTATCTGTCCATCCGTCCTAGAATTTAAGCATAGCTGCGGTGTTGTTGCTGCTGTTGTTCATAGCTTAAGAGCAGCCCTAGAAACCTCCTGGTAGTTCAACGCTCGATGAATAGCTGAGGGGCACAAGGCAGAAAACGATGGTTTCTGGGACACAACTGACTCGGTTTAGTGGGATGGACTGGCATCTATCTTACCAGAATAAAATTGTGACAGGGAGACTCAGTGTTCACCCCTTAACCTACCAGCAATTAAGACAGGGGACCTTCAGAATGACAGGAACCGAAAAACACATACAACCCTACAAACAACAGAAGGAGGGGGGAGCATGTATAAAAATATAAGTTGTGTTAGGGACCACAGATTCCAGTAGAGAAGGTGACTGAATCTTCAGGCTTTCCCTACAGAAGCACTGACAGTTCCCTTGAACTGTGGGCGGGGCCTTGCCATCTGTCAGGCCCACAGATGTGAAGGAAGTGGCACAGGAAACTCAGTACAGGAGACTCTGATGAAGTGGGCGTGGCAGGCATGTGAGTGTCTTTCCAGCCAAGTAACAGGGATCCACTTCTTCCCCTTCGGACTGACCGTCACCACCTCAGAAGCAGGAAGCGGGGCAGTAGACCAGACTCTGGATGGAGTTCCTACCAAACTGTAGGAAAACCATTTAGCTGTCACAACACGTCGGAGCACTCCCTAGCTAGCTCTGACCAGCCTCATCGGCTACCTAAGAGGCCTTGGGAATGAGGGAACTGAGACTTCTTCCTGGCTAACTCCATCCTATCCTTTGTGGGGCAGACAGCAAAGCACCCAGAGGACAAGCCAAAATACCCAATAACCAAGTGCCGGTCACAGTTCCCTGGTCCCCACAGCCTAAGCAACAGTTCAGAATTGCTTTCTGCAAATTTAATAACCAGGGCAGGATCAAGGCCAACAGCAACATTTGCTCCTCACACAACCTACATGAGACACTGCACAAAAAACTGAACCCAGGGCCAGGAGCACGCTATGCAAGTGGTCTACCATTGAGCAGTATCCTCCATATGCAGCCCTGAGAGGGTGAACCCCTGGGGGTGGGGGTTCAACCCAAGGCACTGGTTGAACTAAGTCCATTTACCACTGCTACTCTTCAGAACTGAGTAAGTTACCTGAGCTGTTACCCTGGACCTCTGTCCTCCTGTCTCAGCATCCCTAATAGCTAGAATTATAGGCTTGAGCCACAAATGCCACCTTCTTGTGTTGCTGTTTTTAAGGGCAGAAGAAGCTGGTGGTGGCAGTTCACACCTTTAATCCTGGCACTCAGGAAGCAGAGGGAGGTGAGTTCGAGGCCAGCCTGGTCTACCTAAGTTCAAGGACAGCCAGAACTGTGCAGTGTCACGCCATCTTCAAAACACGCCCACTCTCTCTTCTCTCTCTCTCCCTTCCCCCAACCCCTTCCTCAGGTACTAGAGATGGCTCAGTCATTAAAAAGCCCTTGTTGGTTTTACAGAGGACCCAGGTTTGGGTCCCAGCACTAAAGTGGTGACTCACAACTTTTCAAAACTCTAATTCCAGAGACTCCACGGCCCTCTTGAGACCCAGACACCAGATGTACACGTAGTCACCCTACACACACACACACACACACACACACACACACACACACGTATGTGTGTGTATATATATATACACACACACATATACATACACATACATATGTATATGTGTATAATATATATACACACACACATATACATATACATACACACATACACACATACATGCAGGCAAAGTCATATGCATAAAACCAAACCTAAAACAATAATAATAGTTAACTGCAAATCTCAGCATGGTACAGGGAGGGAAAGTGTCAGCCGATGACGGTGAACCATAGTGATGCTAACTGAAGTGTGGGGGAGTAATCTCTTCATCCGTTCCTAAGAGCTAGAACTATTGGACACCACCCCTTTGGACTACCTCAAGTCGCTGTATTTCCCCAAAAAAGACACAGAAAATTTTTAATAGGGGTAAGGGCCCTCTGGGGGCCGTTCAGAGCCAGGAGTCGTGCGTGCGTGCGTGCGTGCGTGTGTGTGTGTGTATACACTCTGGTGGGTAGTTATTCTGTTGAAGACGTTTCCAACTATTACTGTCCTGCTCCGGCTCGCATGAGTTAGTCCGCTCAAGGACACAATTAGAAAGTGGCCCCAGGTCAGTGTGGAAACCAGTAGGCTCCTCTGCCTCAGCAGGCTGTAACTTGACTCCTCTCCAGACCTATCCAGTCAGGCCCCTGCAATCCAACTATTGCTACAGCCACTGACAACCTCTTTGTTGAAGCCGGCAGTCCCAGTGGCTCCCCATTATGTCACAAACAGGTCCAGGATAAATTCCTTCTGGGTAAACCATGCCTGACATCAATAGCCTGCCTCCGGAGCATTTGGTAGGGTGAGATCTCTGGCCAGATGCTGCAGTGCCTGTCCTGTTCCCAAGTCCTTGGCTCCTCTCTTATCACTGTACATTCTTACCTCCTAGCAAGACTTCTCCCAATACCTCAGATTGCTGTGCAATCCCCTCAGGGGGTGAAAACCCAGCAGCAGAAATGGGAGACACTGGAGAGACCCAACCCCCACCCACCCCCCTCTCTGGTCAGACACCAGGACACAGCCCTCAGTGTCTTTCTCCAAGAGGGGCCCCAGATGCTTCAGCCCAGGCCACGACATTATCCTGCCCCCAAAATCCAAAAGGCTACCGCCCCCAGGGAATCAATGATCAATTCATAGTCCAAAGCAGAAGATCCCAAGGAAATGACATGGTCCGGGATGGCAGCTGGTCCAGAATGAGAGCTCTGCTCCTCCCCTGCCTCCTCCCTCCAGAGTCCCAGGCACAGGGAACAGAACACTTGTGACCCCCAATAAGAGAAAGCCGCTCTGAGGTGGAGAGGGAACGCAGTCCACTCCCCACCGTCTGCATGCACTGCTGGCCCCATTTTTAGCGCCCTGAAATCGTTGGTTATGTTCCTCATGAGCTACGGACGACTGTGTCAGGAGCCAGAGACCTAAAAGACACCCAGACGCCTACCCTAAGTGTGTCTCAATTCCATTCTCAAGCACAAGAGACAACTGCCGTCATCTGCGTCAAGTCCACACGATCCCTTCACTAACTGTAGCTTGAAATTTAGACCTAAAAACGTGCGTGTGAGAGGCTCGGTGGAGAGGCTGGCTCAGAGTGCTCCCTGCTCTCGCAGAAGACCCAGGTTGGTTCCCAGCACAGCTTGCAACAATGTCAGTCCAGTTCCAAAGGATCCAACATCCTCTCCCGGACATGCACACTCTTACATTTGGGGAAAATACGCACGTCAAAGAAAACAAATAAATCTAGTCGGGTGCAGTGGCACACACCTTACTTAATCCTGCACTTGGGAAGCAGAGACTGGCAATCTCTACGGTGTACCCTCCAGGCTAATCCCGTCGGCGCACCAAGTTCCAGGCCAGCCAGCGCTACCACTCTAAACACAGTGAAAACGAATCTTGGGGAAGAGCGTCAGAGTGGGATATGATTTCAAGTCTTTATGTGTTCCAACGAGAATAATTTGTTTCGCCTCCGTGTGTGCACAGGTACCGGGTGCTGTGTGGTCTCTCACACTGGAACCCACTTGTGGGCCCTCTGAATGTGAGGCCGGTGCTCTTAAATACTAGGAAGTCTTTAAATGCATTTGAAGTCGGGCCTTCCAGCCACACTTCGCAGTCCCTGAAAGGACTTGCTCATAAACCAAAACAACAAAGTCCAGAAAGATGGAGGTGGTCATTTTCAAACACTGACAACCTGCCTTCCCGCTCTGCATCCTCATTAATTACTGTCTGTTCAAGCCATTAGCCCCTCCTGCCCTCAGGATTTCTATCAGAAGGGGTGAGGGTTAGGGGGAAATGAGATTTGGTGATGTGACCAAGGCAACGTGTTAGGAGCCCAAAGTAAGGTCAAAAGGAAATAAATGACTTAATCCAAGAGACACACAAGGATGAGCCACAGAATGGCTCAAAGATTCAAAGAACTGGTCCACAAAAATGAATTTAACACCCAAAGGGCCAGTCTACACAGACTAGTTTTTCCTCAGAGGCCACTGAGCCGATTACACTGCAGGAGTTGCCAACAGTGTCCAGAATTCGTTCGTTTGGCTTTGTTCTTGTTGCAATTTGAAGGCAGAGTTTCTCTGTGTTGTCCTGGCCATCCTGGAATTTGCTCTGTAGACCAGGCTGGCCTTGAACTCTGCCTGCCTCTGCTTCCCTGAGGCAGAGATTAATTTCGTGGGCCTCCTAGCCAGAGTGCAGAACTAAGCTGGACAGATGACTCCAGTCCTAAGTGCAAGTAGACAGTCCAGGACAGTCTCCGTTTTCTGGCAGGAGCCACGCTGGTCATTAATGGGAGCAGGGACTATTCTGGATCTATTTAAAAGAAACTACGAGTCAAAACATAAAGTATAGCTTTGACATCGGTACTCCGGGAGTATATAAATCAGGCAAGCTTAATGGAGGGGTGCCTCCCCCTGGGCCTTAAGAAAACAACCCTCTTTTAGCTTTTGTCCGCCCTTTAAACAATTACTGTTAAGGAGAATCATGTACAAAAGTCCATATTCCTAGTTAATGACGTGAATATCTCCTTTCATCACAGCTTCCTGTGCAGAATCTCCCAACAGCCCCAGTCTTTCTGACCCACTACCTATCATAATCCCTGAAACACGTACCGGACTAAACAGATCGTCGCTGAGAGCCTCAAGAGACCAATGCTGAGCAAAGGGCTGGAGAGAAGGCTCAGAGCTTCGTAGGACCGGCCAGGTTCAGACCCAGGGACTCACATGGTGGTTTCACAACCATCCAGTTCCAGGAAACCTGATGCCTTCTTCAAGCAGAACACTCACTCATACATATAAATCATTAAATGAAAGCTGCTTGAAGCAAGCAGGGTGGTGGCGCACGCCTTAGTCCTGGCGGCACCCAGGAGGAGGCAAGGCGACCTCGACCAGTCAGATCTCTGAGCTCAAAGACCAGCTTAGTCCTACAGAGGGAATTCCAAGACAGCCAGGGTGACTTCCACAGAGAAACCGTGTGTGCGCGTGTGAGTAGGGGGCACCAATGCACATGTGCACACATACAACAAGCAAAGAGATGCTTGGGACGTTAGACGGTTGGGGGTATGGGAGAGACAGACATCAATAGGCCTCTCATTTTATTCCATTTTTGAAATAAAACAGATGGTTATCTTGCTTTAAAAAGCACTGAAGTACCCCCAAGATTATTTTGAGCCACAAAAAGTTTACCATCACCCAGCTAGATGAGACCAACATTTAAATGTGTGCACAGTGGAGCCTGCCCCTGGTGTAAATGTGTGCACAGTACAGCCTGTCCTGGTGCTCCATATCTTTTTTTTTTTTTTTTTTGGTTCTTTTTTTCGGAGCTGGGGACCGAACCCAGGGCCTTGCGCTTCCTAGGCAAGCGCTCTACCACTGAGCTAAATCCCCAACCCCGGTCCATATCTTTAATCCCAGCACTTTATAGAGGTGGAGATGGGCAGGTCTCTCCGAGTTTGAGGCTAGTGTGGTCTCCATGGTGAGTTCCAAGCTAGCCAGGGCCTCGTCTTTTTTTTTTTTTTTTTCCTTTTCTTTTCCCGGAGCTGGGGATCAAACCCAGGGCCTTGCACTTGCTAGGCAAGCGCTCTACCACTGAGCTAAATCCCCAACCCAGGGCCTCCTGTCTTAAAAATCAGGCAAACAAAGAAATAAAATGTATACACAAGTTTCTGATAATCCCTGGGCCCAACAACACCTCAATTCATGTGCACTATCATTATACGCTCTGCTTCCCAGATGAGACACCAACCTCTGAGTGACAGGCCAGCCTGGAGTTACAGACCCTGTCTATCCTCACCAAGTCTTACTAGGCCCTACCCAGGCCCCTTCCTCTAATCCAGCAATGGTTCTTTTTTTTTTTTTTTTTTTTTTTGTTCTTTTTTTCGGAGATGGGGACCGAACCCAGGGCCTTGCGCCATCAATGGTTCTTAATCTTTCCCATGCCTTGATCCTTAACAGTTCCTCATCTGGTGGTGACCCCAGTCATGAAATTATTTCATTGCGAATTCATAACTGTAATAACTTTGGTGTTATGACTTGTAATGTAAACCTGTTTTCCAATGGCCTTAGGTGACCACCTGTGAAAGGGTCATTCCAGCTCGAGAGGCAGTCACCCTCAGGTTGAGGAGCACTGCTCTAATCTCTTACAAGTATAACCTTTCTATTCTGGTGGGATGCGCCTCCCAGTCAGGAAGACAGCAACATGGCAGAAACACGCCATTCGGGGACAGCCTGGGCTACATAATGAAGTTTAGACTGGCTCTCAATTTTTAAAGTCCTCGTGCTTGCTGAGTTTAGAGTATAGTGAAAGAGTGTGTCGATCACATGACCAAAAATGGGTGCCCCAGCATCAGAGGGAAACTGAAGCACTCTGAAGGGCGAGGCAGGTCAATCTCTGAGTTCAGGTACAGCCTGGTCTACGCCCCATCTTGAAAAACAAAATGAAGAAGCCAAGAATGTGCTGAGGCCTCCACGGGATCTGCCAAGAACTGCCCTATACCCAACTCTGGAAGTTTGTGGTGCCCTGGGTCAAACTCTGCTTCCCAGCCCAAACTCCCCTTCTGAACCTCCCTAAGATTTGCCAGGTGTGGTGGTGGACACCTTGAACCGCACCCAGCACTTGGAAGCAGAGGCAAGCAGATTTCTGTGAGTTCAAGGTCAGCCTGATCCGCATGGTCTATAGGACTACTAAGGCTACACAGTGAGTGTCTGGGTGGGGAAGAGGAAGAGGGGGAAGAAGGAAAGGAGGAGGAGGAGGATCGTGATGGTGGAGAGATTCCTGGCATTAGTACACTGCCTGGGACAGAGCTGAACGAATGTCCCATCACTGCCCAGATATTAGTATGACAGGACCAGTCAAATGTGTAAGTGAAGAGCCTTGAATCAGCAGGTGTCCTGCCTCTCTTAGGAGGACCCTGCTCCAACAGCACAGCTTGTCCTGATGACTCAGCCTCCAGAGCTGGGCAGGGTGGGCTGACAGTGTGGCAGACCAGCTGACTTCTGGAGACCAGATAAGAGCTTGCAGGCCAGACCCTGCAGAACTCCCCAAGCAGGATTCCTCTGACCCCAGAAGAGGAGGGCAGGGAGGAACACACCCCAGGCCCAGGAGCACAGCTGGAGACAAGCTTCCTGAGCTTGCACCAGAAGTATGAGCCTGTCAACCAGGAATCCAAGGCCAGGAGAGCTAAGCACACACTCAGGGGTGAGCAGCTCTCTCCTGCTCTCGCACAAAGTGTTGTGAAACACGTTTTGGGGATTTCCCAGTATGACTTTTAAGAGGGAACAGAGCTCTCTCTTGTGGAGATGGAGAGAAGGCAAGCCCAGGGCTAACCTCAGCTGTTGGGGTACCTACCTGACCCAGGGGGAGGAGTGCAGAGAACAAAGCAGAGGCTAGACAGAGGCACACTTGTCAAACGCATGAGAGCAGACAGCTGCGGCCTAGCTGCTTACGTGGAGGTCTCTCAAAACTCAAAAAACAGTTATCCTCTGAGCACACTTAGAATGAGAAAACATTCACAACCCTATCAGGAAAAAATCACCCACAGCAGCAGCAGCCAGCCTACGGGGTGGGGACAAAAACAAATTAACACATCACACAGGACCACCACCATCTTAAAAAATAAAAAAAGATGGGCTGCTATTCTAGCCCAGGCTACCCCAATACTCAAGTGCTAAGATTACAACAGGCATAGGAACCATGCTGCTGGGTGTAGCTTTCAGCCTTAGTTTTATCCCTGTAGATATGTGGTGCATGTTTTACGGGTGTATGGATATGTGCCTGTATGTGGGAGTCAGAGGTCAGTGTCTTCCTTGATCATAAACCACCCTATTTTTTGTGAGAGAGCTGGTCTCTCACTGAGCCTGTAACTCCTTGCTGGCTGGCCTGGGATCTGCTATCTCAATTCTCCTCACCTCACCCCATTATATATGTCACCATGTGCAGCTTCTATGTGGATGTTGGGGATCTGACAGGCCCCAGGCTTCCATGACAAACACGACCGATGAAAGCATGTATTCTCCAGTGTTCCTTCCGCCATCTCTTTCTCTCTTTTAAAAAGATTTATTTATTTTATGTAGGCTGTCTTCAGACACACCAAAAGAGGGCATCGGATCCCATTACAGATGGTTGTGAGCCACCATGTGATTGCTGGGAATCGAACTCAGGACCTCTGGAAGAGCAGTCAGTGTTCTTCACTGCTGAACCATCTCCCCAGTCCCAGTGTGTGTGTGTGTGTGTGTGTGTGTGTGTGTGTGTGTGTGTGTGTGTGTGTGAAATTAAGTGGACCACTAGTTAATGCTTCCTGCTCAGGGACATTTTGGACGGCCAGATGGAGGGTTGGATGGACCCACGGATGGACAGACGAGGGAACAGCTTGATGGCCAGTCTCATCCCCATTTTAAATAGCTTAAGTCTTGCCCAAGGCAACGGATTGCAATGCTAGCACTCAAAAAGGTCCCAAGGCAATTTGGCGGGGGAGAGGGGGGTGGGCAGTACCCATAGGACCTACAGCAAACCTGTTCCCTAGGAACTGCTGCTCAGCCAGGTCAGGGGCACTGGGGACATCTGAGAGTTTAGGTGGAGCATCTGGCACCTGCAATTCACAGCCATGCTCTGGCCTCAGCCAACTCTTTATTAAAGAGGAAACAAGAGAGGGTTCTGATTTAAGGGATCACACTAACCAAGAATGTAATAAACACGGCAAGCATACAAGCAGGCAGCAAAATGCTACTATGCCTGTAACCCCTTACATGTGGGAGGCCAAGGCATGGCTCTTGGGTTGATATAGCCAGTCTTCTTCGTGTCTTTGGGAAGGAAATGGTTGTTTTTCTGACATCTTATTTCCCACTGGGGCTGGGGGGGTACTTAGCCACGACACCTGGAGTTATTTGTACAACATTAAAATTCAGGAAGATTCTGAGAGAGAGAGGGCAGGCTGGAGGGGGTGCCTCTTTGGCATCAGTTCTCAAAAAACCCAGCAGGGTAACAGGATAAGCACACAGGGCGGGCATTAAGCCTTCTTCCTGGAGAAGACTGAGTACAGTCGTTAAAGCCCTGGCAGGAGGATTAGCGGGGACAGAGAAAAGAAGGACCTATTAGCAGGACAGGTGGTGACTGGCGCGGAGATCAGCCCCGCTGCTGCTAAATCAACCATCCGCCAGGTACAGCGCAGACACCCACCCATCCCAGCACTTCGACACCACGTGGGGCCTCCAAGAGTCACGCAAGCCCCAAAGGCCTTTACAACAAAACTCAGGCACACAAACAATGTTAACATCCAGAGCGTAAAAGCTGATTCTTTTTTCCCATCTACAGTCAGTCGCCTACACTCCAGTCCACTCTCTCTTGAGCCAGGTTGGGTGAGCTGAGAGTAGAGAGGCTTGGAGTCTGAGGCCATGACTGTCTTGCCTTGTTCGTTCATGTACACACCTCTACATGTGCACCTGGTTCATGCATGTGGACACCACACACACACACACACACACACACACACACACACACACAGTCACACAGTCACACACTATCCCCCGTCGCCCCCCCCCCCCCTCCAGCAAGGACCTAGCAAACCCACCCCACTGTGGCAGCCCCAGGCTGGAGGCCACAGCACAGCATTCCCAGCTGGTCTTCCAGCCACCGCGGGTGACGCTAAAGCTTCCCCTCCACCTCCCAGTTACAGAAGATCAGTGCTACTGCCATCAAAAAGCACTTAATAAGCCAAACCGCTTGGGGTTCAGGCACAATGATAGGGGCCTGGCCCTGCCTTGAGAGGAGAAGGTCATTTATGACCATTAAGGCAGGGTAAGGCAGGCTTCCAGAGGCTCATAAAACTCCAGGGAAGGAAGTACGGATTAACCACTTCCTCCCACCTCTCAAGAAGGGGTTTCAAGTTGTACAAAATTGCAGAATAGAAGGTTCTGGGGGGGGGGGGGGGAGGCAACCCTGTCAGAAGGGTCTACACCTAGCTGGGGTCTGAGCAAAGGGGAGGAGGAAACCCTGTATGAAGGCCGCCACGCTTTGATTTCTCCAAGTAGGTCCCATCTCGGTGTGGTTATTTTACCAAGTTCTCTTGGCCTGCCCCTCGGCACGGGTCTGGACTCTGTCCAAGAAGGGAGCAGAGCACTGGCGGATTAAGCGTTTGTTTGCCAAGCGCGGAGAGGGTAGAATGAATGGCTCAATCCTTTCACATTCCATCAGTCAGATTCGCTGTATCAAAAACTATCCTTACCCTGGGTGACGATTCTTCAAATGAGACCCCCCCCCCATTTTGTTTTGGTTTTTGTTGTTTTGTTTGTTTGTTTGAGACAAAGTCTCACTCTGGCTATTCTGAAACTCACAATGTAGAACAGGTTGGCTTTGCACTCAGAGATGAACTCTGACTCCCAAGTGATGGGGGGTTAAAGGCATGTTCGACCACACACCCAAATTAAATTTCAACTCCAGTTAAAACGTATTTTAGCAGCTTTTGAGCCTAACAATGTGACTTTCCATATACATATATATTTTGAGACGTAGTCTCACACAGGCTGGCCTAGCTAGAACCAATTCTGCCTGAGTGCTGGGATTCATACACAGCCACACCCCACAGTGTCTCACAAACCCCAAGTTCCCTCCATCTTCCTGGCCTCTGCTTGGGTTACAGGCCCAACCCACCACACTGTAACAGGGTCCCAGACCTTAGCACCACTGAGTCCACGACAGAAGTACCATGCAGGCTGTAAGGTGAAGCACAAAGACAGCACCTCCTGCCAAAACTAAAACAAAGGCTTAATCCAGCAAAACCCGTGCAGTTCTGGGAAAGCCTCAAAGCGTACTAACCGTGCCCTGTGACTTCTATAGCTCTGCTTCTAGCGTACTGTTATTAGCTATCTCAACCCAGAACATGATTTTTGTGCTTAAAAGCTCACCCTAAAAAAGGCTCGGTGCTACACTGGGATCCTGAACACGCAGTGTAGTCGCCAGCCGGCTAATAATGACTTTCTATTGGCTTAAACCCACATCTGAGCCGCCTTCTCTGGTGGATACCTGTCAACACACACCTGGCTCAGATGAACAGTTACAAAACAGGCAGTCCAGTCAAGAGGACTAAGAGGGGCTGGAGAGATGGCTCAGCAGTTAACTATTGCCTTTCCAGAGGCCCTGAGCTCAACCCAACTCACAAGGTCCTGCAACTCCAGTCCTGAGGCATCTGATGCCTTCTGACCCCAGCAGGCACTGTTTCCACATGGCGTGTAGATATGTAGGCAGGCAAAGCAGCCATACACCTAAATTTTAAGTTAAAAAAAAAGAATGTGTCAGATGGTGGTACTGAACGCTTTTAATTTCAGCTTTCCAGAACCAAAGGGAAGAGGATCCGAGTTCAAGGCCAGCCTGGTCTACAGCATGAGTTCCAGGACAGCCAGGACTGCAGAGAAATCCTGTCTCGGGGTTGGGGATTTAGCTCAGCGGTAGAGCACTTGCCTAGCAAGGGCAAGGCCCTGGGTTTGGTCCCCAGTTCCGAAAAAAAAATAAAAAAAAATCCTGTCTCACTCAACACACACACACACACACACACACACACACACACACATCAAAAGGGGGGGGGGATTAAGAAGCATGCTGACTGGAAAGACCTCCCAGCGTGGGATCCCAAGTAAGTACGGCTGAGCCTCCTGACACAGTTACACCATCATCAGACTGTATAAGAGGACACTCTCACCCACCCCCAGGGCAGGAATAGAATCAGTCTGATTTCTCACCAGGCAGTCCAAATGCTGAACCAGAAAAAGGGCAGGTGAGGCCCTGCCCAGGCGCCTTACCCCACCCAACCCTGCGGGGACTGCTCTCTTGAGCTGTGGAGTCTTTGCTGACACTCAGAGGAGTTCCAAGCCGGCGGTTTAGTCGGTACATTTTTAACCCCAGCACTCAGGAGGCAGAGACAGGTGAATCTCTGAGTTTAAGGGTAGTCTGGTCTACACAGTGAGTTCCGGGACAGCCAGGGTTACGTACAGAAACCATCTCAAGCAGACAAAAATCAAAAAAATAATAATGAATGAAAGCAAAGGAGAGAAATACACAAAATAACGAAACCTAAAAATCCTCCTCCGGAATTATGATTCTTGAACTCTCGGCTCAGCTCAAGGAGAGCCCAAGGAATGGTGGGAGTCACTGCCCGCTTGCCTTAGCTCTGGAAGCCACAGGCAGCTCTTCCCTCAGACTCGGTCACATCCGGAAGAGCATGGGGTTCCTCCCTTGCCTGGGGCATGAATGGGTGGGATGTCATTGCAGCTAACCCTAGCCCTCTTCAAGGACAAAATGTCTCCTGCGAGGCCCACGTGCACACACCAGGCACTAGGCAGATTCACACCGACCTGATCATCGCACCGCACGGGAGGACACGTTCATACTAAACACTAGAGGTCATTGCCTGTCTGAAATTCAAGTCTGCATCTGGTGAGGAAGGGGCTCCCTGGTAAACTGTGGGGACAAGTCACACCTTACAGGAAAAGACTGGGACTTAAGGCAATCCACAACTTAAATCTAAGAAATGGGTGGACCGCTCCACAGGCCTTTTGTTTAAGGCCAACGGGTTAAGTAGGTCTGATTTCGGGGTGTCTGGGGGTCCAGTCACAGCCAGGTATACCCTCACCTGAGGGGCAGGGGCAGGCTTCTGTGACGTCACCCACACAAAGCAAGGCCATCCCATCCCACACTGCTGGAGGCAGCTGTTCCCAGCCTTCAGGGAACAAAGCCCAGAGAGGAATTCCTACAGCAGAGCCTGAAGGTCAGCAAGAAAAACAACAGGGCGCGAGGTACCAGGGAGCCCCATTGTCCTCTGGATGCTGGGCTCCAGGAGAACCTCAAAACCAAGGTCTACAAAGCTGGCTGGGGTGGGGTGAGTCCCAGGGCGTGGGGGAGCAAAGTTCAGGAAGGAACAATCTCGGAGGAAAACAGGCCCAAAGCCCTGGATTTAATCATTAACTGCTTCTCGAGGGTCTCCTTTGTGCTCCTCTGGTGCGGTAACTAGGGCAAACACTCCTGCCCCACTGAGCCGGGAAGGTAGGGTTGTTCAAACATGCGCTCCATCACCGTCGCCATAGGAGATGATTCAGAGAGATTCCACCAGAGATTCTTCGGAAGTTGAGAATGCAGGAGAGGTCACCTCTGTCCCCGCCTGATGACTCTAGGGGTGATCACATGGTGGGGGAGAGAGACAGCAGAGCCACCTAGGCTGGAGGGCGTGGGGGTTGCACACCTACAAGGTTCCCTTCTGAGGGCAGAAAGGACAACCCTGGCAGGCAAAACAACTAACTACACAGCTCTAAAAAGGACGAGGGAGGAGGACTGCTACAAGTTCAGGAACTTGGGCTGCGCGACGGGTGCCGGGATAGCCTGTGAGAGGTCTCACAAATAACTTAATTAGCTTAATTAGGCAAATATTCAGTGGAACCCAACAGCTTCCTGCAGCCAGTCTAATTAACTTGGCACTGGTTGAACTAAAGTCTATGGAGATGAGCTCTAAGTGCCCAGATTTCCAAAGATCCATCACTCAAAGGCTCCCAGGTCTTTTGGGAGCACCACTGCTAGCTCTTTCCTTCCCTGGGTACCCCCCCCATCAGCTCCCCCATGTCTGACTGTCAAGTGGCCCAACTCCCACCCATGTCCGACACACTCAAGTCCCACTACCCAGAAGGAAAGAATTACACGGAAACTAAAGCTGAAGTCCATTCTGCATCCTGACAGGGCTGTGGAGGGAGCCTCCCTCCACAGTTAGGCTTCTGGGGTGAGGAAGGAGGGCTCTAGACCCCTCAGGAAGGAAGTAGCCTGCAGCCTACAGTAAAAACCAGGGAGTCATGTGCTCCCAACTGGTGGGATCAGGTCACTTCCCCTGGGACCTCATCACCAGCGGAAGGCCATTCATTCTGTAAGGCATTTACAATAGCTGGTCTAAGGGAAGACTGTCCTGATGTGGGCTAGGGAAATGTCTCAGATGGCAGAGTTGTCTGTCTGCCTGACCCACCCAACCCCCATTTTCATCCTCTACACCGTTAACAAGCTTAAAAAAAAAAAAAAAACACCCACAACATTTTCTGAAAATAACAAAACAAACAAACAAAAAACACTTGCTGTCAGCCTAGATAACTGACCTCAGGCTGATTGCCCCTGAAGAAAATATGTTGTGAATATCAAAGGGAGCTCCTGGCTATCCTGCCCTGCCTGATTGCCTCTGTTAACAACACAGGAAAGCTGGCTTTTCAGCTTCTCTACCACCTACCCATCCGGCCGGTGTGGCTGCTCGATTAACTTTTTAAAAATATTTACCAGAAGTATAAAGCACTTTTAGTAATAACATGCCCCAAGTGCTGCTGGGTAATTGTCTTTCCCTGTTCTGGAGATACAAGGATTCCCAAAATGTAACTCTGCTTCTTTCTGTTGTGTCTTTCTCTAAACATCCAAAAGGAGTCAGGCAAGGCAGTTCAGTGAGAATCGCATGGATGGGATGGACTTCCCCTCCACGTTTTCCAGGCAGTCCTTGAGGAATTGGCCTCCCAGTGGGCATCTGCTCGGTAGCAAACAATGTGCCCTGGCCATTTGCATAGTGGCCCAGAAACAGCAAAAGTTTGTAATGGAGGGGGTTGGGGGAGAGGCACTCGGGTCTTCTTTGGAAACTAAGTGCCTTCCAGGTAGACACCCTGCACTTGAGGCAGGACATGGCAACTTGACCACTAAGACCCACCCACTTGGTGGGACCAGCCTCGACGTTCTCCTTATCAAAATTATTTTACTGGTTAAGGTTTGCTTTTAATTCCAGTGCTCTGGGAGCCAGAGGCAGGGGGAATCTCTGAGTTCAAGGCCAGCCTGGTCTACAGAGTTGAGTTCCAGGGTAGTCAAGACCACAAAGAAAATCCCTCTCTCAAAAAAACCACCTCCCCTGAAATCTATTTTACTGGGTCTTCCAGATGGCTCAACAGGTGGAGGTGTCCGCTGCAAAGCCTGACGACCCTCAAGACACACAGGCAGAAGGAGAAAACAAGCCCCCTCAAACTGTCCTCTGACCTCCGTGTGATGTAAAAATAAATACAACGCAATTTCCAAAAATAGGAAACTGGCCGAAGTACATGAAACCCATATGAGCAACAGGCCGTATGAAAGCTACACCCATCAGCCATTCCTGGTAATCATGGAGGTGTGAGGTAAAACAGGACTCGCCATTTTTCTTCCATTGAGCAGGCAGAGGAGGAGGGAATGGGGCTAGGGGTAGGGGCAGCTCAAGAGCAAGGCATGGGCCTACTAACACCTCGCATCTCGTGCCTCTTCTGCGGCTGTCTCTGAGTTGGTGGGGGGGGGGAGCACGGACAGACAGACGGACGGACGAATGACACCAGGCCAGGAGAGGCTGGAAAGGACCAAACATTCCTGTCAGCCTGACAGAGTGAAGGCCATGCATGGGCCGCACAAGCCTTTCACAGAAAGGACCAGACAGCCAATCAGGTTAGCACTCACTTTCTATGTACCCAAGGACCGTAGGGAAGAAACTAGACTCCCGTGTTTTTAATAAAAGAAAAAAAATTAAAGAAGGAAAATCGGACTGTGCAGTCCCTGGGGCACCTGATGCCCTCTCCAAACCTCACGGGAACCTGGCACACATGCACGTACATATACACATGTATGAACAAAACTCTCATGCACATAAACTACATCTAACTGACTGAAACCTACAGACAACCAACCTAAAGACCACATTCGCACACGGTGGGTGTGTCGAATCAGGACAAGGAGGAGCCAGGACTTTCACAAACAGGAACAAGGCGGCCACAGGAATAGCTGTTACCTTCACCCATCCGGCTGTAAACTGAGCAGAGACAAGGGGAAGGGCAGAGAAAGACTGAAGAGCTGGACAGATTCAGAAAGATAGCATTCTAATGGCTAAGAGAAATCCATAAACAAAGGTCAGTTTTTAGAAGATCCTCAAGTGTGACTAAAGAAACATCATTTAGGGGTTGGGGATTTAGCTCAGTGGCTAGAGCACTTGCCTAGCAAGCGCAAGGCCCTGGGTTCGGTCCTCAGCTCCAAAAAAAAAGAAAGAAAAGAAAAGAAAAGAAAGAAGAAAGGAAAGAAAGAAAGAAGAAAGAAAGGAAAGAAAGAAAGAAAGAGAAAGAGAGAAAGAGAGAAAGAAAGATAGATAGATCGATCACTTATTAGAACAAAACGCACCCCAAGCTCCTGCCTTGCGCTGTCACCAAAGCAGCCAAAAAAAGAGCTGATTTCACACTGCAGCAGGCAAGCAGCAAGTTCTATGGGCCTAGGAGCAGGCAGAGTCCCTGAAGAGATGAGCGTCATAAATGCAAACACGGTGCTTGGCTTCTCCACTCACCCCTAAAGAGTTAGCAGGAAAATCCAGCACCCATGAATTCAAGGCCAACTGGATGCTCTCTGGAAGGGAGGGAAATGATGAGAACTCAAAAAAAACACCTAATGTGCGCATCACACATCCAAGAGGGAAAAGCTCCGGTGCTAGGCCAGTGAGATCGATCCAAGGTTCAAAGGACCGGGGTTCGGGTTCCCAGCACCCACATGGTGGCTCAGAGTCTTCTGTGTCCAGGGAGCTCTTCAGACTCCTCAGACACTGCACAGGCAAACATTCATGAACATAAAACAATAATCTTAGTACTGTCAGAAAAATGAGGAGAAAATATATGTATGGCCCCAAAACAAGGGACTGCAGAGGAAGTGTGGGGAAGAGGGTAGGTGTGCGAGAAAGGGGCATACTCGGCGTGTGTTTGCTTGCATGAACAAGCCATCCTCCTGCATTCACGGTGACTCTATACCAACGGGAACAAGTACATCGGAAATAAAGTAGCAACCAGTGTGGTGACTCCAGCCTGCAAGACTAGACCAGGAGGCTGAAGAAAGAAAGGCAACTCTGTAAGAATGAGGCCGTCCTGGGTTGCACAACATAGACCAGCTAGAGTCTTAAAACAGAAACGAAACCCACCCCGAAACCCAGTGTAGCACCTCAGTGACAGAGCCCACGCTGAGGGCTGGAGAGCTGGTTAAGAGCATGTACAGTGAGTGGAAATAAACCCTCTGCTCTCCCAAATTGGTTCTGGTCGGTCATGGTGTTCACCACAGCAACAGAAAACACCAAGAGCAGGCACAGCGGTGAACACCTAATCCCAGCGCTTGGGAGACACAGGCAGGCAGATCTCTGTGAACCCAGTCTGGTCTACGAAGGGCTCCAGGACAACTAGGACTGCTGCACAGAGAAACCCCATCTCAAAAATCTAACAACAAACAGACAGACAAGAGCAAGTACCACTAACACCAGGCAGCTCAGAAGCCGGGCCGGGGACTCGTGTGCCCTCGTCTGGCCTCTTCGTGGCGAGCACCTTCCCTCGCATGCACATACCTACAGACACGCTCATAGAGAAATAGTTAGGAATAAGGGTCTGAACAAAAATGACAAGAGGTTAAAGGACAAGCTTTTCTCTCACTGATTCCCAGCACCCAGATGGCAGCTCACAACTGCCTGTGACGCCAGTCCTCTTCTGACCTCTGTGGGCAAACTCGTGCACTCGAGCATAACGCCCGTAAACTTAAAACACTCAGAAATCCCCCTCACAGCATCCAATGAAAAGATCCAGAAGCTAGCTGGACAGTGGGGGTAGTTCGCTTTTGCTGTTTGATTTTTAAAACAGGGGCTCCCGATGTAGCTCTGGCTGTCCTAGAACTTAGCAGGACCCGGTGAGATCTGCCTACCCCTGCCTCCAAGTGCTGGGTGGGAGTAAAATGCCTGAGCCACACCCGAGGGACTAGAGCAGTTTTTACAGAGAACAGGTGTTGCCAAAATATGCTAAAAATCTATAATAAGGGAAGCCATCCAAATAGGGAATCCCGGGCAGGCAGGCATTAGTCATCATTTCTCTGGAGGGACAGATGCCGGAGCGGCATTCAAAGACAGATGAGGAGGGGAAGAGAGTGCCAGGTCGGGTGCCTTCCTGCAACCAGTGCTTAGCCTTCCTTCCCATCTGAAGTCTGTAATTAATCACACGCAATACCAAATGCCAACTGGAACGGGACCCATTCCTCGCTGTCTTCCCGTGGCAGCCACCCACATAGCACCGGCAAACCTCGGCACTCAGGCTGGCGGCACTCAGGCTGCCAGCCGCCCTTCAATCAGGCAAGGACTATCAACAAACACAATGATGTCATCAGAAAGGCTCTCCCTCAGGTGAGTGGGTTTAGAGGTAGAGGCTGCTGACCCTCAGAGGGAGTCCCCAAGGCCCTGGCCTGAGTGTGTCGGTTCCGTGTGCATGGGCCCAGGAGAAAATTCCAGTCTCCAGATGAGATTACAGAATCAGCCTGTTAAAATCGTTTGCGAGGGGGACCGGCTTCGTCTGTGTTTGTTCTGAGTTCTGGGGCAGCCTGGTCTACAGAGAAACCCTGTCTCAAAAAGACCAAGGAAATAATAAAAACTCCGCTTCCCCTGATCAAACGATGTTTTACCGGGCCTTACCAGCAGGGTTCATGGTCCAGTAGCTGCGGCACTCAGCACAAACTGAGCAGCCCACGGGAACCCACGTAAGGACGGCTAGAGGGAATCTACCCACGCCTTTCTACCTGGGTGGGAAGCTGCTCTCCACTGTCTGCTCTGACTGCAACCACGGCCAGGCATGCATGGACAGATGACAGCCTGCAAGGGGTTAAGTTTTCTCATTCTGCCAGGTGGGATCCTGGGGGCTGAACTCAGGGCTTCTGGCTTGGTGGACACAGACCACCAATTTGGCCATCCGACGGGTCCTCTCTAGGCAGGATCTTCCTATGTAGCCTTGCCTTGGGCTTGAATTTACAGCAGTTCTCCTAATGACAAGCATAAGCCACCAAGCCCAGTCTCTGGTCTAAACAAAGCTCTCTGGCTCCTAGCTGATATATTCAAACCCACCAGGCTCCAGGAAGGGGAACTTCATACCCTCCACGGGGGTTCAAAAGGGGGTGGAGCTCCCCATCACAACACACTTCCTGGACTCCGCCCACATCGGCCTCCATTCTCCAATCTAAGACCTGCAGCCCAACTCATCCACCCTGCCCACTACCATGATTCTTAGCACTTGGATTTCAGTGACAGACCACATACAAAGCAGCCACACGGGGAAGGCTGTGACCTCCTGCCCTGTTCCCTTTCCCCTCCAGCCCACAGGCTGTGACTAAGAGGCCATCCAAAGCGCTTCCCAGTATCACTTCGGTCATCAACCAGAAACTTCTGGCCCAAAAGCAAGTCGTGCAAGCTCTGTAGCCTTCTAGCGCGGCCTGGGAACTTTCAATCCCTCTGCCTCAGCTGCAGGTTTAATGACAAAAAATACTGTCTTAGAGGGAGCACCAGCGGGACCTGAGGTGCGGACCACGCCTGCAATCACGGCAAAATGACTGAGCTCAAGGCTATCCTGGGCTACCAATGTCTTAATGTAAAGGATGAGTGAGTAGGCTAACCCCCCCAATAAGGGAAGAGGAAACCCAGTCCATGTGTGATTACCCACACCCTGAAGGCAGAGAGGTAGGTGGGTCTGAGACCAGCCTGCCCTACAGGGCAGGGCCTGCCCTACAGGCCAGCAGGGACTACACAGTGCGACCCCATCTCAAGCCATGAGAGAAGGAATTCCATCCATAAAGTCGTCCTCCGACCTCCACTGTGCACCATGCATTACGTACACGCACAGAATGATGCATTATCTATCTTTACTATGCCTGGCTTTATCACCCCACACTTATGCATACATTGGGCAAGACACTGGCTGGAAGCCAAGGATGGATTCTAAATCAACACCCCATCTCCCTCCCCGTCTTGGCATGGATCCCAGAGGGCACAGAATGAAACTGCACGTGTTAAAATGTGGTGGCACCGGGGTTGGGGATTTAGCTCAGTGGTAGAGCGCTTGCCTAGCAAGTGCAAGGCCCTGGGTTCGGTCCCCAGCTCCAAAAAAAAGAAAAAAAATGTGGTGGCACCACTCAGGGCAGAGGTGCTGTGTGGCTCGCTGGAGGACTTGCCTTCCCAAGGGAGAAGACAGAACAAGCCGGGTTTTACTTGTTCAGAATCCTGGGCGCTGTTTGCATTCTGAGCTTCTGGCTAGCCTAGCCCATCCCTCCTGTCCCAGACTCCAGACTATAACTAAGCTGGCCCGGTCCGTGAGCCACTGTACCCAAATGAAAAACTAATTTTAATTATGTATACGTACACACAGGCGTGGATACCAAGAGGCCAGTTGTGTGCTGCAGGAGGGGGTGCCTGGCATACAACTTGAGGGTGAGCCACAGAAAACATTTTTTTTTCAACTCTGCAAATGGTTATGGCTAGAAAGCAACTAGTCAAACATCCTGTAACTGACTTAACTATAGAATGGAGCTAGCAACGGGTGAGATATGAAACTTGATCTGTTTTGGGGGGTCCCCTAAGATGAAGGGTTCTTTGTGTAGCCCTGGCTGTCCTTGAACTCGAGAGATCTGCCTGCTTCTGCCTCCGGAGGGCTGGGACTGATTAAAGGTTTGAGCTACCACTGCCCTACCTCAGGGCCTCTCCCCGATTCATGCTTCAAATTCCAAGATACACACGGGGAAGCAAAGCCTTCTCCTCAGTCTTTTTCTTCCTATATGTCTCTACTTCAAACTGTTTCCGCTGACACTGGCTACCCAAGAAAATGCTTACGGGGAAATGACTGCGATCAAAAGCTAACTTGAGGTGCTTTAGAGAGCTCAGCTCTTCCAAGCTCTTCCTCCCACCACCTCGTGGTAGCTCACGACCGCCTGTAATTCCGGTCCCAGGCAGACAGGCATCCTCCTGTAATCATCGCCAGCATCGGGAACGTGTGGTACATGGACGTACACGCAGGCAAAATACTCACACATAAAACTAACTAACTAAAAAAAAAAAAAAAAAGATTGCAGGGGCTGAGCCTGGTAGTGTACATCTTTCATTCCAGCACTCGGGAGGCAGAGGAGGGGAATCGGCCAAAGTTATGTACGCAGTGAGACACTCGCTCAAAAAAGCAAACACGTGGGGTTGGGGAGTTAGCTCAGTGGTAGAGCGCTTGCCTAGGAAGCGCAAGGCCCTGGGTTCGGTCCCCAGCTCCGAAAAAAAGAACCAAAAAAAAAAAAAAAAAAAAGCAAACACGTGCACACGCAACTACTCAGAATTAGCAGAATGAACCTATTTAAGACAAAACCCCCCAATCAACCCAGTCACAACTTCTAACACTGAGAACAGCCAGCCTCAGAGGCAGCCTCCTCCAAAGCCATCTGGGTGGCAGAACCTTCGAGGTTTGGAGGTGGGGATCCATATGATAATTAAGCTGTGATCTCTGCTGGGAGACTGCCAATAGGCTGGGCTGACCTGAGCATAAACTAAAACTAATCTTGAGAAATCTACTTTAAGGGGGGAAAAAAAAGCCAACTTAATATAGATCTCACAAAAATACTCAGTAGACTGGGGGGGGGGGTGTGTGTCCAAGAAACAACAGTTCACTCTCCCCTTAAAAAAAGCCAGTAGTAAACAAATCCAAGTTTCCAAGTTTAACCCCAAGGAAGGGAAGCTAATTCACTTTCAGATGCAAATAAACTAGCACCTTGCCTAAGCCCCTCCCAAGCCCAGAGCCAGTCAATCCATTTGGTTTCAAACCAAATAAAGGGGCTGGGGAGACTGCCTGGTAGGTGGTAACTCGCATCTGGCAATTCCTGAGGACCTGGGTTCCAGGCAGGACTTCGGGCTGGCTGGGCTCCCTGAGAGGCCTGGGTCTCAAAGATTAAAGTAACTCACCCTTCCACAGTGGAAGACACACACACAAACCCCCAGAGACACAAGCAAGCAGGTCTCAGGTGGACGGGAGGATGGAGGGA
Source organism: Rattus norvegicus (assembly GCF_021556685.1). Taxonomy (NCBI): domain Eukaryota; kingdom Metazoa; phylum Chordata; class Mammalia; order Rodentia; family Muridae; genus Rattus; species Rattus norvegicus. The sequence goes on from NC_141541.1 coordinate 121,988,100, forward strand.
CGGAAAGCTGAGGGAACCAATCAGAAAGGCCGTGGAGGGTCTTCATCGGGCCGCGTGGATGGCAATGGCAACTCTTCATCCTATCCTCCCCTAGCTTGTCTTTCAAAACGGAGATGGCGGAACAGCCTTTGGGGCGCCATCTTTGCGTTTCAGGTGGAGGGTAAAGAAAGGATATTTTGAAACTGCAACAAGGGGTTAAATTCGTCTCGATGATCTTCCAGCACTGTTTGCTAGGAACGAACCCAGCTACAATAAACCTTGACCTGTGTTTGGAACTGGATGGAGAAACAGCGAGGGCGAGTGAACCACCACGTGACCCTGAGCCGCCAGCGGGGTTTAAATCTTTTAGAACTGCACAGCTCAAGCGAGGGGCCCCGAGAGAGCGAGCTCTCTCACCACTGGGGAGGCTGAGGCAGGAAAAGCTGAGTTCGAAGCTAGCCGGGGCTACAAAAGCAGAACCAACGGGAGGGGAAGAACAAATCAGAACCTCGAATAAATTAAACCGACACGCCTTCCACCCCAACTTAAAAGAAACCAAACCCCACGTGAGCCACTCCACCACATTTACCACTCCCACAACCAAGTTGAGTTTTAAAAGACAAAAGGCTAGGTTTAGCAAGTGGCTCAGGCATTCCGGAGAAATTTGCGGCCATTTTAAGGGGGGGGGGGGTTAACAAACGGCAGGACTACGGAAAGAAGGGCTGGGACTCTCCTAAAAAGTAGCATTTATCTAGCTAAAATAAAAGGGAACGCCCCGGTTAGGGTTAGCAATTTCATTAGTCTCCAAACACTTTCAAGATTTCTCTATCCGGACTCAACTTGGGGGGGGGGAATATGTTCTTGATAAAAGAAAGAGAAGCCTGTTAACTTTCCTTTTCCCTTTAAAACATCTTCACCGATATCCAAAAATACATAATCCAAACACTGAAAATCAAACTTTATAAACAACCATCAAGTCTATGCAATTTCCAGATTTCCCTCCCCTCCTTGAGATAATTTCAGAAGCAAACACAGAAGGGTCCCCATACCAGGAAGATACCACAGACTCCGAGTGCTCCGGTGTATGGCTTCCCCCCTCCCCCCACGCTGAAGGCCTGCTCTGTGCACTTCGAGGACTATCCCAGGTAACAACTGACAAAAGCTTAACAGTCAGCAAGTGTCCACCATGTTTTTACACTCACGGAAGAAAGCATTTCCTTGCTAAACCTCGGGCAGTCGCCTCTGTAATCACATACGGGATAGTCAAAAGTTTGGCTCTGTGGCCCACAGAGGAGGTGCAAGCACTGTGTGTAACCTGGGAACTTCATCTCCCTCCCACCAGTGAGATTTCTTATTTAAATCCCTTTTTTTTTTTTTTGGTAGAAATTCAAAGTTTACCATAAATACAACCTCCAGGAAAAAGTAGAATGGAGAGTATTTTTCTGGTCAGTTCGGTTGTGACAAGAGTCTATCTCTTAACTCTTTGGCCTGGTGAGGCAGGAGAATCAGGATGAGGAAAATCCAGGGTGGTATATGGAGGAAGGTCCTGACTTAAAAACAAAATGAGGGTGGGGAGGGTGTATCGAGAAACCACTACTTTGACCTTCATGTATAAATGAAAAATAAATTGTATGGTTTTAAAACCATCTTGCATGGGCTTTGTAATTCACACAAAAAATACACATGACGTTTTAAGAGACACCGAGTCCCTTGCCGGCCAAGAGCAGCTTCACCCCTGAGAACGCAAAACAAACCAACAGCAATGCAGAATACAGGCTCAGTGACGCTCACTCTAGGATCAGAGACAGAGACTCAGACAACCAACTTTACCAATTATTACTATTTTAGGCAGCAAATTACCTTGTTCAAAATGATGGGAGGCCTGAACCAGATCAGGATTCTGGGAGAAAGACAGCCCTCCAGCAGGACTCCGTACTCTGAGTTAGGTTGGTTTTGAATTCTCTCTTTCCAGAACCCAGCTTCAGGCTGGGTGAGCCTCCTCAATACCTTCAACCCCACCAGCTTCCATCCAAAACTTCAAAACCTCTTCCTGCCAAATCCTAGGCAGGCCTCTCCCCACAGCCAGGAACAATGTCTGTCACACCACACAGCATCATCTACCTGTTCTGCAGGTCCCCAAGAGTCCTGCCATTTTAACCAAGTCCTGGGACACTCAACTGATTTCCTTCCCAGGGCGGCTTCCAAAGTAGCAAAGGGCTCACACATCCTAGCTACCCACTGGGGAGACAGGAAAATCCCCCAAGTCTTGAGCTTTCCACAAGGTTTCAAGACTATGTATGTGGTCATGGGGGCCCCTGTCCCTAGAATCAGAAGTCTTCTCCCTCTTCTTGAGGGTACACAGTGCCTCACAGGACCAACTTGCTCTCTAGGCACAAAACTAGCCAAGAGCCCAAGTAAGCGTTTCTCCCTTTAATGGGAACCCAAATGCTTCCTTCTTAAATGTTTTTTTTTTCAGTTTTTTGAAATAGGATCTCACTTTGTAGACCAGGCTTGTCTCAGAATCTTAGCCATGCTCCTGCCTCATCCTGAGATTGCAGGGAATAGCCTGATTGTTGGGCTCCAGTCCTTGTAATTTTTACTTAAACCAGTTAAATATTCAGACATCTTGCCTCAGTTTCCACATGATACCTAAAGATAGGTCACCTCCCCAGGGAAACTACATTTTTCTCCCCTAGAGGTTGGGTGACAAGCAAGGAAGGGACTCCAGTCACATCACCATCAGTTCCCCCAAAAGGAAAAGATACCCCAAATCATTTCACCCTGCTGAGGATTAACGTAACATAGTCACATATTTTAAACACCGGATGGCACAGTGAAATCCAAGAGAGAAAGCTCTGTACCCACGGTTAAGACAGAGGTCCATCTATCACGCCCCTCAAAAATGTGAAGACAGCAGCCCACCTATCAATCACCCGGCCCAAGAGTCTCAGGTACTCTTTTCCCAGACAGAAGCAATAAAGATCGGTTCCATCAGAGGGAAAAGGAGGCTTGTGGGTCTTAAGAACCTAACAATTCCCAAGCTTCTTGCTGTAGAGAAAAGCTGAGAAAAATCACTCAACAAACCTGAGGTTCCCTCCCTGACCACACATGCAGAAAGGGGCTTTAAAGGCATCTGGGTTGCCCCACCCCACCCCCGTTAAAAAGAGCCTCTTGCACACGGTTCAAATGCTCTGGATAATTTACAGTGAATAAACCACACATGGCAAGTAATGAAACTGTGTCATCTGCAGAGAAAGGGATCGCCCCTTTCCATCCCCTGAGGAGGAAAAAACCCCGCTTTCCCTCAAGGTGGCCTCTGTAGGGATGAGGGGAGCTCCGAAGGTTAGAGGGAGGACCACCTCTGTGAAGGAAAACCACAAAGCTGCCGTGGCCTCAGACCCCCAACACAGGTATGTATTTATGAGGGGAGAGCGGCAGGTGATAAGGAGGTATGAAGTATTCGTAGGAAGAGGCCATCGAGAAACTCATTTTGTCTGCTTACTCCAAAATGTTTTTATGTTGTTTTGAAGTAGAGCCAGTCGTGGTGGCTCACGCCTGTAATCTCAGCATTTGGGAAGTTGAGGGATTATGACTGGACCAGAGACCAGCCAACCTGGGCTACATAGTTCCAAGCCAGCCTAGGCTAAAGAGACCCTATCTCAAAATAAACACGCGGGGAGTTGGCCTTTCTCAAATCAGCCTTACCAAACACCTACAGCAGACTGGAGCATCTTTGACTAAAAACTAACCAAAAAATAAAAAATAAAGAAATTTTTTTTTAAAAAATGACATTTCAACACTTCCTCTCCCCCAGCGGAGGGAAAATAACCCCGTTACAGGGGGCTCCTCCAATTTGACCCTAAGATTAGGACCAAGTGGACTGGCTCCACCTTACTGCTCTGGGGAGTTTCTTAAAAGTAATATAAGAACATACTAGAAACATCCAACCACAAATCCGAGAAAACGGGGGTCAACCCTGGGCTGAAAACCGAAGTGAGTCACCGACTTCACTTCAAAAGAAACCTTTTTTAAAGCTCTACTCTCTTAGCATTAAAATTAATTTTCTTCCCAACCTCAGCCAATTTAAGGCCGTCAGAGGATAACTCCGCCCTCCTCCCCAAATAACACGTTAGGAGGTGGACCCCGCTGCGGCGGTGCGGGCAATCCCACGCTTAGCCACGAGGGATTGTGTTTGTCCCCTGCTGTCCTTCCTCCCAACGACAGGAACGCCACCGCACACGCACAGGGGTCTCAGATTTACACTTACAGATTGAGACGAGGTTACCTAACCTATCAAGGCTAAGGGTAGTCCCGCCTAGCCTGTTCCCCTAGCTTCCAGTGGGGTTCTCGGGAACAGAAGGTGGTCCAATACCACAGTGAAAATAATGCCCAGAGGGATAATCAGGTCCGAGGGCGGCAGTGCTGCCGTCAGATTCTGCACTGCCCCCAGAGTTCGAGCTGAGGGAGGCTCCCCGTTTTTCCAAGGCAAGCAGAGTAACCTGTGGATGATGCAGGGTGGCTGCAGGGTGGCCACAGGGTCCCCGCGGGATGGGAGATGGGGCCGGCTTGGGAACAGCGACAGGAACCCAACTGCGGTGGTCCCAACCTGGCTTCTATCTTCTCTCTCAAGGAACCCCAGGAGCCACATGGTCACTGCACGTGGGCACTTACCGACCAGAACACGTTTTACATAGTGTGTAGGACAATTGTAGAAGCAGAAATAAGGACTTAATACGGGGTTCCTTGGTTAGTAAAATGGCACGGGCTGGACCCCTTGCCGACGTCCTGGCAGACAACGCGATAAATGCCAACCTGTGCAGCTGACAACAAAAATCAAGTCGTCCGGCCCGGCACGCACGTGGGGAGCCACCCCCGCACTGCAACCATCCCTTCCCCACCCCAGAGCCCTCTAAGCACGTTGGGCGGCCTCTGGCGGGCCCACACAAAAGAAGTCCACGAATCCACAAACACACTTATCTCCTCGCAACTCGTGCCTAGCAAGATAAACCCATTGCACATTTTATCGCACAGGAGAAAAAGTATTAGTTAATGAAGTTTGGCTGGTGAGATGACTTATTGGTCAAGGAGCATTTGCCATAAAACCTGAAAGACCTGATTTGGGGGTCCCGGGTCCCACTTGGTGAGAAGAGCATTCTCCTGAAAATTATCCTCTGACCTACACATACACCCCCCCACACACACACACACACGAGTATAAATAAATAAATGAAAAAAGAAAAGTGAGATCCGCGGTCTGGGAGTCCATTTCCTGGGCAAACTTGGATAGCATAAGCCCTGGGTTCGAACCTCACCACTAAAAAGAAACAAATGAAACAAAAAAGGAGGGAATCTCGTGCTTTGGGATTCTTCGGACTAGCAGAGAAGTAAACAGTCAAGTCCTGGTTCTCCAAGGAACTTAGGGGGGTGGGGTGAGGGTGGCGATTAAAAGTCCCCCAAAAAAGTCCCTTTCCCCTCGCACGCGCCCCACGCGCACTCACCTCGTCGTCGTGGTGTTGGCAGAAGCCGAGGCGCTCCGGGAACACCGAGAGGATGGAGAAGGGCGCGCCTGCGAAGGGCGGCCCGAGCCCCAGCTGCTGCGCCGCGGAGGCGGCCGCAGGCCCCGGCGGGCCGCGCTCGATGTAGTGGTCCTTGGTGAGGCGTACGCGCTGGTGCGCGCGGACACAGTTGTCGCACAGGTGTTCCTGGCAGTCGAGGCAGCGCGACGAGGCAGCATTGCCCTCGTCGCAGGAGCTGCAGCCGTGCGGCCGGCGCAACAACAGCGACCCTGGAGAAGCGGCCGGGCCGGGCGGCGGCTGCGGCGCTGGAGCGGCGGCGCGCTGGGCCGGGTGGTGCGCGTGGTGCCGGTGATTGCTGTGGCCGCCCGCGCCCCCGGGGCCGCCACCCGCGCGCCCGTTCTTGGGCGGCGGCTCGTCGGCGGTGGCCACCACGGCGTCCAGCAGGTTGCTGAGCAGGAAGGCGGACGACGGCAGCGCGTCCATGCCTGCCGCCTCGGCCAGGACCACCTTCTGGTCACACACAGGACAGCGCAGCTTCAGCGCCTCGGCGGGGCCGGCGCCACCGGGAGCCGGGAGCCGGTGCGCCTCGAGGCACGGCCGGCAGAAGGCGTGCAGGCAGGGCAGGACGTGCAGGCGCCGCGCCGCCGCCCCGGGGCCGCCGCCGCCCGCCGACGACGTGGACGTCTGCGAGGACGATGAAGAGGCGGACGAGCTGGAGGAGAGAGGCGCGGGCGAGCCGCACATCTCCTTGCACAGCAGGCAGATCTGGAAGTCGGTCTCAGGGAACGAAGCCATTTGCAGGCGGGCCGGAGGGCAGAGGGCGTGCGGCGAGGAGGAGGGCGCGCGGCTCACTCAGCAGAGCGCATCAAGGACGCGGTGGAGGCGACCCCTGAGCCACCTCGGCAGGGCGGGTTTGCACTGCTACTCCGCAGAAAACGAGCGCCTGCACAAGTCTCAAAGTCCGCCGTGGAATCCGGTCCCCGCGGCGCAAAACAATTTGGTCCCGACGAGTCTTGCTTGTGTTGCTTTTTTTTTTTTTTTTTTTTGCCCTCGGGCTAAATGGATTGAGTCTCCTGGAGGGAGGGGAAAACGTCCTGGAGTCGCAACAGTCCTAGTCCCGGGACGCGCGGCCGGCCTCCCCGCCGCATGACGCGCCGGCAGAAGCTCCTGCGTGGCGGCCGAGGCGCAGCCTCCCCCGCGGCGCGGTCGGCTCGGGCGCGCAGCTGCACCTCGTGCGGGGGCCCCCGGCCCGCGGAAGCACGCGTGCCAAGTACGCACGCGCGCCCCACACACTCCGCGTCTGTGCGCAGCCCGGCCGGGCCGCGGTCTCTGTGCGCTCACACGCACGCGCGCCCCACGCGGCCCGGCGCCCGCGTGTCCCCGGGCCTCCTAGCTCTCTCTAGCGCGCGCGCTCCGACCCTTCTCCGGCCTCAGGCGCTCCGCGGCGCGGGGCCGCAGGTCCCCGCGGGCCGCCCTGAATTATTCATCGGCGGGAAGATATTGGATGTACCCGCCGCCCGCTCCGCGCGGGGCCGTCGTGCAATGCTATCCGCGTTCCGCGCGCGCCGCGCGCCCCTCCTCCTCACGGCCGTCCTCTCCGAAACCTGGGCAGCGAAGGGGGATCACATTTCCTTTGTCATCGGGCCATTTCACTCTCGCTTGGGTCCCCCCTTCAATCCCGGAGCCTCGGGAACCGAGTCTCCCTCCCGGAATTGCTGGAATCAGAGGAGTCCGCGAGGAACCCGCGCGGCCACTTCGGGAGCCGCGTGGCCAACGCAGCCCGCGGCTCCCGCCTGCGTCATCCTCCTACCAACGAGTCACCGAGCGGGGATGCGGGTGGCCCCGGCTGCGCTGCGCCTACCGGGCTCAGGCTCTCCCGATGCCCTGGTCTCCTCGGTTGCTTTGGGCTTTATTTTGCACAACTCCCCCGAACGGGGGGCTATGTGCGTGCGCGTGTCCCCCTTCTTTCTCCGCTTTGCCGCCTCTCCGAACGCGGGTTATTGGGACTGATCGGAATTCGGAATCCTTTTAATCTCCAAAGGAGCAAACTCACTTCCGCCCGAGTGCTGGGAGGGGTGGGGGAGGGGAGGCCGGGGAGGGGGTTCCAGGCAAACAGGAAACATTAGCCCTCTTGGCCCGGCCGGCTTTTGTGTGCGCCTCCCCTCCTCCCACTACCCTCCTCCCCCGCTCCGGCCGCGGGGGAGACGATCGCCCCCAGGCCTCAGTGTGACGACCTTTGGAACCTCCTGGGCGAGGAACGCAGAGCGACTCTTCCGTTTATTTAAAAAAAAGAAAAAAGGAAAGAAAGAAAAGACTTTATTCTGAATTCCTGCCTCTTGGAGGCTGATGGCCACTGCCCCAGAGAGCTAGGGTATCCCCCCCCCACGCCCCCCAACACCAACACCACCCCTTTTTTTTCCTCTTCCCTTCCTTTACATTTCTCTAGGACTCTACAAAACCGAGACCGACCTCGAAGCATCACACAGTTGTGTAGTTGGATGCGTGGAACTGAACGAGTCTGAATTCTGATCGTCCTAGGGGCCGGTTGCTCTCAGTTTTAATGGGAGCCCAGGCAGCTGTTAGGAGAAGGCGACCCACTGACGGCCCCGCGGCCATCTGGGTGGTGCCCCAGGCGGTTCTGAGGGAGGAACTTCTAGGCTCAGAAGAATGACTTGGAAAGGCTGCTCTCAGAAGTTTTTTTTTTTTTTTAAATGCCATTTAAGATGGGTGTGGTGGGATACCCATTATAATTCAGCAGTCAGGAGGCTAAGGCTGGACTAAACTGTGAGACCCTCCGTCAGATTAACGCGTGAGTAAAATACATAAACAGATGCCAGCAAGCTGTGTATAAAATTTCACTCTACAGATTGATTCTACTCTGTTAGAAAAAAGATGGACGCTGGACCCACAGACGTTCAAGACCTGGATGGCATGAAACTTCTCAAGAAAGCGGTGAAAGAACTGGAGAGCATGCCCTGCAGTCTGTCAAGAGGAGAGTTCAATTCCCAGAACCCCACTTTGGGTGGCTCTGAACTTCTTGCCACCCCTGGGCATCTGGATTCATGTGCACATAATCCCTTACATAGACGCGCAAACTTACAAAATGTAATTTTTTTTTTCTTTTAAAGAAAGATTAGGGGCTGGAGAGATGGCTCAGTGGTTAAGAGCACTGACTGCTCTTCCAGAGGTCCTGAGTTCAAATCCCAGCAACCACATGGTGGCTTGCAACCATCTATAAATAAAATAAATAAATCTTTAAAAAAAAAAAAAGAAAGACTAGAAGGGAACTTAGCTTCCAATCTGAGTAACCATTCCTGGAGATCGTAAGGTAACAGTAAGGGTAGGATGCAATTCTAAACCTCTTTTTTTTTTTCTTTTCTCCCCCCCCCCCCCAGCTGGGGACCGAACCCAGGGCCTTGTGGTTGCTAGGCAATCGCTCTACCACTGAGCCAAATCCCCAACCCCTAGGATGCAATTCTAGATGCTGCCTTTTTGTTCACGGAAAAAGAAAAACAACAGGAAAGAACATTCTGGAAACATGAATCAGTGCAGTCGGGTAGGCTACCGAAGAAACAGATCCCTCAGGGCTCAGATACTGCAGAGATGAGGGCTCCCCTTGGCCCAGGTATGCCCTGCAGCACCATGGGAAGAAAGAACTGAGACCCTCTGCCTTTCACCATTTCTTCACCGTTCAAACAGCACCGAAGACCCATGACCTTCTACTCCTGGGATGTGGAAGTGAAGGAACTATGGGTCCTCCAAAACTGAGCAGAGCTCCCCTAAACAGTGCTGGGAGACTATAATGTAAAAAACGAGGACCAAAAGGAACGCTTGTTTCAGTTTATAATAAAGATGTCGGGGAGGCCTCAATAAAGGCACTTGCTACTCAGTCTGAAGTTTTTTTTTTTTTTTTTTTTTTTTTCAGTCTGAAGTTTTAGTTCAATCTTTGGGTCCCACATGATGGTGGAAGGAGAGTAGCAAGAGTATGTCTCTCTCTCTCTCTCTCTCTCTCTCTCTCTCTCTCTCTCTCTCTCACACACACACACACACACACACACACACACACCTAAAGTGTGCCGCAAATCTATTTAAAGATTTATTCCATTGTACAGTTGTGTGTACAAGTATCTACTGAAACCAGAAGAGGGTATTCGATTCCTTGAAATTGGAGGTACAAGAATTTTTCAAGCTATTGATACAGATGCTAGGCTCTGAACTTCAGTCTTCTGGTGGAGCAGTGGTTTATGTGCTTGGGCTAAGGTGTGGCACTGTTAGGAGGTGCGGCCTTGTTGGAGTGGGTTCATCACTGTGGGCGTGGGCTAGAAGACTCTCATCCTAGCTGCCTGGAAGTCGATCTTCCACTAGCAGCCTTCAGATGAAGATGTAGAACTCTCAGCTCCTGCACCATGCCTGCCCGAATGCTGCCATGCTCCCATCTTGATGGTAATGGACTGAACCTCCGAACCTGTCAGCCAGTCCCAGTTAGATGTCCAAGAGTTGCCTTGGTCATGGTGTCTGCTCACAGCAGTAAAACCCTAACTAAGACAAGCAAGTAAGCTCTCTTAACTGCTCAGCCATCTACGGCACCTAAAAGTTTTATTGATAAAAAATGAGGGGCAGAAGCTGGATGTGGTATCTCAACGGCAGAAGCATTGCTGTCAATCCCTGGCCAGCCACAGCTACAAATTGAGACCGTATTTCAACAGACAAAGCAATACAAATAGGGGCTGAAGCTTGGTGTGGTGACACAGCCTGAAATGCTACCATTTGGGAGGCCAAGTTAGCAAAACCGAAAGGCTTCAGCCAGCCAGGGCTGATAGTGGTACCCTGGCTTATTTTGTTAGTTGCAGGGTGGCCAGGCAGTGCTGGTTCACCCATTTAATCCCAGCACTTGGAGGAGTAAGATGGATCTCTGAGTTCAAGGCCATCTTGGTCTACAGAGTGAGTTCCAGGAAGCCATGGCTACATAGAAACACTGTCTCAAAAGAAGTGTGTGTGTGTGAGAGAGGGAGTGCGTGTGTATGTGTGTGTGAGAGAGAGAGAGAGGGAGTGTGTGTGAGTGAGAGAGTTGGAGTGTGTGTGAGAGAGAGGGAGTGTGTGTGCGTGTGTGTGTGTGTGTGTGTGTGTGAGGGAGAGAGGGTGTATGTGTGTGTGAGTGAGGGACAGAGGGAGTGTGTGTGTGTGAGGGGGGAGTGAGTGTGTATGTGTATATGAGAGAGAGGGAGTGTGAGTGTGTGTGTGAGAGAGAGAGAGAGAGAGAGAGAGAGAAGGGTATATATTTGGGATCTCTACAAGGACACTCTTGGGGCTGGAGGGATGGCTCAGTGGTTAAGAGCACTGATTGCTCTTCCAGAGGTCCTGAGTTCAATTCCCAGCAACCACATGGTGGCTCACAACCATCTGTAATGGGATCTGATGTCCTCTTCTGGTGTGTCTGAAGACAGCAGCAGTGTACTCATATAAATAAAAATAAATAAATCTATTTTTAAAAGGACACTCTTGTGGTATCTTTTACTTTCTCTTCCTATTGACCTCAATAGTCACCCTGCCTCAGCCTCCCAAGTGTCTGAGACAGGGGTCACCATGCGTGGCTAGTATTGCCTGTTGACAACACAGGATTCTTCTATTGTAATCTTAAGAGATAGGAGCTGGCAGTGGTAGAGCGCTTGCCTAGCAAGCGCAAGGCCCTGGGTTCGGTCCCCAGCTCTGAAAAAAAAAAAAAAAAAGAAAAAAGAAAAAAAGAAAGAGATAGGAGCTGGAGAGGGGCTCTGCTGTTGAAGGCACTTGCCATGGTGCAGAGTTTCCAGAGGACCCAAGCTCAGTTCCCAACACCCAGAGGGCTGCTCGCAACCCCTAGAACTGGAGATCCACTCACCAAGCACACACAATACACATACATACATGCAGACAAGACCCTCAGATGCATATCAACCCTGGAGAAAAAAATTTGTCTAGGACCAGTTTCACGTTTAATATTCAGGACATAGTGGGACTGGAGAGAGCTCAGCAGTTAAAAGCACTGGCTGGCTCTTCCGGGACGGCACTTAGAGACGCTCAGGATGGTCCAGCCTTTGACAACCATCATAGGCTTTCCTCCAATACAGCCTCTAACATAACCAGGCTGTCTCAAACCTCTGGCAACAGTATTGTTCACCTTTACACCAAGAAGGTTGGGAAAGCACCTAGATCTGCATGCGGTGTGTGCCCAGGCAGACTTCTCGGGGTCCATGTGAGACCCCCAAGTCCGTGTGAGATTGTCTAAGACAGAGAAGCATCAGCAGGGCCTATGGTGGCTCCATGTGTGCCGAGTGTGTCCATGACAGGATCAGCGGGCTTTCCTTTCTGAGGAGCAGAAAATCATTGTGAAAGTGTTGAGGGCACAAGCAGAGTCAGAAAGCAAAATAAATATGCAACTTTTTTTAAATATTTATTCATTTATTATATATAAGTACACTGTAGCTGTCTTCAGACACACCAGAAGAGGGCATCAGATCTCTTTACAAATGGTTGTGAGCCACCATGCGGTTGCTGGGAATTGAACTCAGGACCTCTGGAAGAGCAGTCAGTGCTCTTAACCGCTGAGCCATCTCTCCAGCCCCAATATGCAACTTTATAAGTAATAAGAATCAAGACTTGGTCTACTGGGGGCTGGTGGGGGGGGGGATAAAGAGTATTGGCTGTTCTTCTAGAGGACCTGGGTTCAATTCCCAGCACAAACATGGTGGCTCTCAACTGTCTGTAATTCCAGTTCTAAGGTATCCAACACTCTCACAGACATAGTGTAGGCAGAACACCAGTGTACTAAAATTGTGAAAACAGAAGGTAGCGATGAGTCTGATTCCTGTAGTTTTCCACCATGCAGACTCGCCTGTCAACATATTTTCTAAAGTATTTTCCAGTTTGTTTCTTTTTCTTTCTACCACTGGCTTTAGTTTTGTTGTAGTTTTAAGCTTTTGCTACTTGTTTTCTAAAAGAGGGGGAAAAAATTGCCTGGCAGAGGTAAACAGATCTGTGAGTTTGAGGTGGTCCTTGTCTACAGAGCAGGTTCCAGGAGAACCTGGGCTACCTTGCCGAAAGAAAGAAAGAGAGAGAGGGGGAGAGAGAGAGAGAGAAAGAGAGAGAGAGAGAGAGAGAGAGAGAGAGAGAGAGAGAGAGAGAGAGAGAGAGAGAGAGAAAGAGAAGCGCAAGCGTGTAAAGAAAGAAAGAAAGCCCACCTGCTGCTGCAGGGCCAGATTAGTTTGCTTTCCTGTGTGCTAAGAATCAAAGCTTCCGTGCATTCAAAGCAGGCAATCCAGTGGCTGGCTTCTGGTTTGTTACATTAAAACAGAGCAGCACACTCCTTCAATCCCAGCACTCAGGGGGCAGAGGCAGAGGCAGGCAGATCTCTGAGTTTGCGGACAGCCTGATCTATAGACTGAGTTCCAGGACAGCCAGGGCTACACAGAAAAACCTGTCTCTAAAAACTTATTAGGTAAGTTTTACTAGGTAACCTAGTAAGCCTAAAACAAAATGAGCAAAGCAGCTGGGGGAGGGGGAGGACGGATGGGGGCGGGGAGGAAGTGCCAGAAAGAAGATGGCTCCAGAGACCCGCCCACCACCGTCAAAGAAAGGAAGAAGGATGGAAGGAAGAGAAAAGAAAGGAAGAGAAAAGAAAGATAGGGGAGCTGGAGAGATGAGTCCTTGATAAAGAAAGCTGGCTGTCCTTCCACAGGATCCAGGTTCAGTTCCGAGCAACCACACGGCAGTTCAACAGCCTGCAATCCAGCTCCAGGGGATCTCATACAGACCTACGAGCAGGCAAAGCACTAGCGCACATAAAATAAAAATAAATAAATCTTTAAGAGAGAGAGAGAAAGAGAGAAGCAAAACAGCACAACGTGGTGGGGGTGGGGAATGCTAACAGTCCTTTGGGTCCGGACACACAGGAGCGGGCACTGGGGCTTGAGGAGGCGAAGTGACTCTTGACAGCAGTAGCTAAATGGGTTCCATGAGCACAACTGCTCGGAATAACTAGAAAGAAAAGGAGGGAAAGACAGTTCTCCAGAGAAGGAGGAAGAGAAAGAGGAGGAGGAGAAGGAAGGGGAGGAGGAGGAAGAGGAAGAGAAGGAGGAAGAAGGGGAGGAGAAGGAAGGGGAGGAGGAGGAAGGGGAGGAGGAGGAGGCAGCGGCGGCGGCAACAGAACAGTCAGAAACTCATCAGTCAGAATCAGTCAGAAACCTTGGCTACACGGCAAGAGCAAGACTAGCCTGAGAAACAGAAAATATTTAGAACTATAGTTTGGGGTCCATTTTTGTTTCCATTACTCTACACTGTGACTTTGGAAGAGGTTCCTTAATCTGTGCACAACCGATTGTCTGTCCACGTAACAGGAATAATATAAATAGCCAATCAGAATTAAATAAGCTTCTAAATGTATGGAGCTTCTCCTAGTACCCATATGAGCTCAGTAAATAGATGCTTTGTAAGACTTTTTTTTTTAAAGATTTATTTATTTATTTTGTATATGAGTACACTGTTGCTGTCTTCAGACACACCAGAAGAAGGCATCGGATCCCTTTACAGATGGTTGTGAGCCACCATGTGGTTGCTGGGATTTGAACTCAGGACCTCTGGAAGAGCAGTCAGTGCTCTTAACCACTGAGCCATCTCTCCAGCCCGCTTTGTAAGACTTTTTATCAGTATCTTCTTCTTTACGTTCGGCCATGAACCATGTGTATGCAGCGTCCGTTCAGGGCAGAAGGCAACATTGGCTCCTCCAGGACCTACCATTACAAATGGCTGCGAGCAACTCTGTGAACTGAACCTGGGTCCCCTAGAGAAACAGTCAGTGTTCATAGCTGCTGAGCCACCGCTCCAGCCCTCAAACTCAGTAAGAGACTTTGTTGTTGTTTGTTTGTCTGTTTGTTGTTTATTCGAGACATGGTTTTGCCCAGAAACCACTCTGTAGACCAGGCTGGCCTTGAATCAGGCATCCACCTGCCTCTGCCTCCAGAGTGCTGGGATTAAAGGCGCGCACCATCACCACCACCGCTAGGCAGTAAGTAGACTTTAAACATAATCACCAGGGGGCACCCAGCTAGATTGCACAGCTGGCTGCCAACTCTGACAGCCTGGATTTGAACCCGGGACTCTGCTGTGAGTTGTGTTATGACCTCCCCTGCGTGCGTGCCACAGTACACGTTTCCACACATCCCACCACACACAAACTAAACACTAGTGAAAACAATTCTAAATGCTATCTGAATGGATGGTGGAAAAGCTGGGTGCATTTCCTGTAGTCTCTGTTAAATCATCCTTCGGTCTTTCCCCTGGTCCCTCTGCTCAGGGATCCCCTTTAAGTAGATGATGAACCCCAGGTTCCTTAGCCTGACAGCACCTACCCAGTCGTCCCCTCTAGTCTGTCTCCAGTCTGTCTCTGCTCCCTAAGCCCCTCCCCTAGAATCCTACTGGCTCTGAAAGAAGAGGTGAAGCACTGCTTTCCCAGCCTAGCCCTGGAGACAAGTCACTACTGAAGACCGACTTCCCTTCCAGAAGAGCCCCAGAGGTTACATGGAACAGAGAGGAGTCACTGGTACTCAGCTTCCTGGCTGTCCAGGCAGGTACGTGAGTGAAGCCATCTCAAAAGAAGCCTCTCCAAGATAATAACAGCCCAGAAGAGTCAGTCTGAATTCTTAGTCCCCAAAACTGTGAGCTTTAATGAAATCATGGAAGGGCCATCTACATGGCTCAGTGGGTAAGAGGCTTGCAACTAAAGCTGACAGCATGCCTTTGAAGTCCCACAAGGTGGGAGGAGAGAAGTGACTCTTATAAGTTGTTATCTGACCTCCACAAACACTGTGGCATACATGTACCCATACATTCACACAAACACAATAGATGATAGATAGATAGACAGGTAGATGGATGGATGGATGGATGGATAGATGGATGGATGGATGGATAGACAGACAGATATACAGGTAGATAGACAGACAGTTAGACCAATGTTTTGCCTACATAAGTACATCTGATGCCTATGATCAGAAGACAGCATTATATCTCCTGAAACTAGGTTACAAATAATTGTGAATTATCAAGTGAGTCCAGGGAATTGAACTTGCATCCTTTGCTAGAGTGCTCTTTTTTTTTTTTTTAAGATTTATTTATTTATTATATATGAGTACACTGTAGCTGTCTTCAGACACACCAGAAGAGGGCATCAGATCCCATTACAGATGGTTGTGAGCCACCATGTGGTTGCTGGAATTTGAACTCAGGACCTCTGGAAGAGCAGTCAGTGCTCTTAACCGCTGAGCTGCCTCTGCAGCCCTAAATTTATTAAGTTTTTCTTTATTTATTTTGCATGTATGTGTCTATGCATGTGTGTACACACATAAGAGAACAGGCGACAGTGAGTGTTGGATCTCTCCAGTCACCATACAGATCCTGGGGAGTGAATCTAGGCCCAGCAACAAGGTTCCTTATCCACTGAGCCAACTAGCCAGCCCTTTTTGTTTGGCAGGATCTCACTATTTAGTCCTTGCTGACCTAAAATTTGTGACAATCCCCCTGACTATGCCGCTCCAGACCAAGGATCACAGATCTGGACCACCACACCCAGCTTCATGATTGTTCAGTGTTACTAAATTTTAAAGCCATTTGCTATGTAGAAATCAATCATCAGAACAATAGAGTCCCATCCTACCCTCAGCCTTCCTTACAGCCTAGGCCTGATCCATGCCCCTAAGGTTTCCCTCCCTGGAGGGATGAGCCCTTTGTCTCCCTTGCATTGGCCCAAGTTCTGTGCCTCTGAGATAGCCTCAGCCCCTGACCTTAACACACTAATAATTTCTTTGAGGTTAACTTATGTTTTGGTAAAGTTTTGTTTGACAGGTTTTTGTTTGTTTTTGTTTTGTCTTGTTGTTGTTGTTTGGTAGGTGGTGGGGGCTATTTGCTTGTTTTGGAGACAGTGTCTCTAAACTAAGTGTGTAGCTGAGGATGACTTTAAACTTCTGATCCTCCTGCCTCAGTCTTCCACATGCTTGCACCACTATGGTCTAGTTTATGTAGTGCTGGAGGTCAAACGCAGGACTTCCTGCATGCAAACACTTTACTACTACCAGACTCAGCTAGCTATACAACTTCCTCCCTCCCTTTCTTCCTTTAGACCAGGCTGGCCTTGGACTCAGAGACCCACATGTCTCTGTCTCCCAAATGATGGGATTAAAGACGAGACCACTCCGACTTTCTTTCTTCCCTCCTTCCTTTTTAATGCATATGAAGTCTTGGACATCCTGGAACTCACTACATATCCCAGAATACCCTCAATCTCACATCGATCTGCCTGTGATCGATCCCCTGGGACTGGAGTTAGAAAGAGTTGTGAGAAGCCATGGGACACTGGGAATCAAACCTGGGACCTCTAGAAGAGCAGCTAGTGTTCTTAACTGCCGAGCCACCTCTCAGGCCCCACAATTTTCTCTCATGAACAGATGTTCTTTATGTTGCCGCTATGGCCCAAGCTGACTTCAAATTCTGCTTCTCCCACTTTGGCCTCTTGAATAAGTGGAATTACAGATGCGTGTCAGTGCGACTTTCGGATTCCACCCGTGAGACCATGCTTAGCTTCCTTCACTTAGCCTGCCGTCACCCAGGCTTTTCCCTCTTGTCATAAATAGCAGATTTCCTTCCTTTTTGAAGACCAAATAAGACCTGGAGAGACGGCTCAGCAGTTAAGAACACTAACTGTTCTTCCAAAGGTCCTGAGTTCAAATCCCAGCAACCACATGGTGGCTCACAACCTGATGCCCTCTTCTGGTGTGTCTGAGTACACAACTACAGTGTACCCACATACATTAAATAAATCTTAAAAAAAATACATAACTGCAAGTAATTAAAAATGAAATTTAAAAAAAAAGAAGTCTCTCGCACATGCTGGTTCAGCTCTTCTGCGAACAGGCCTGGTGGTAGGAAAAGGTTGCTGTCAGGTTCTGCCCTTCCTGAGAAACAGTGGTTATACCAGGTACATTTCTCAAACATTCCTTTCCAGAGGTGTCCATCCCGGGGGACCCTGGGCCTGGGCCTGCAGCCTTCAGGCTTGCGCAACCATAGCTGGGCCAGACTCCGAGGCTCCAGGTGTCATCTGCACAGGCCCGGTGTGTAGTTTCCCAATCCTGTGACTTATCCTCCCTCAGATCTCCCGCCACTGAGGCTGGCCTGGTAGCACACACCTGGAGTCTCTGCAGTCACTCAGAGGGAAGATAATTGCTGTGAATTCAAAGCCAGCCTGGGCAGCCTGGGCTACAGAATGCAGCTCAGCCAGAGCTATACAGCGAGACTGTCTCAAGGCTACATTTGATGCTGAGAACCACATGGAAGAAGGAGACCCATGTCTTCCTGCAAGTTGCTCCCACTCGTCCCAAGGTAGCCACAGTGCAGGCACACACAGCCATTCCCACCAAACAACTAAACCGGGGAGGTGGCCGCTCCTTTAACCCCAGCATTCTCTAGAAGCAGAAGCAGACAGATTTCTGTGAGCTCAAAGCCAGCCTTAAATATATATATATATATATATATATATATATATATATATATATATATGTGTGTGTGTGTGTGTGTGTGTGTGTGTATGTATATATGTATATATGTGTGTATATATATATTTATTTATTTATTTATTTATTTTTTGAGGTAGCTTTAGTCTCAAACTCACAGAGATCCACCTGCCTTCCCGGAGTGCTGGGACCACTGTGCCCAGCAACCTTAACATTAAAATAAATAAGTAGGAACCGGAGGGAAGACCCAGAAGAGGATTGGCTGCTCTTCCAGGAGTACACAGCCTCTGCTCCTAACACCCGTCTGGAGGCTTACCACTGTCTGTAACTCCACTTTCGGCAGATTCAGCACCCCTCCTCTGGCCTCTGAAGGCAGCAGGCATGTGCACGGTACACACATATAAATGTACACATGCATACCAGACACTCAAACACATGAAAATAAAGTAATAAATTAAAAGTAAACTTGGGGGGTGCAAAGACGGCTCAGGGGTTATGAGCACTGACTGCTCCTCCAGGGATTTTTTAAAAAAATCTTTATTTAAAAAAATTAAATTAGTTTTAAATTTTTAAAAAAGATTTATTTTTTATTATTAAATGAGTACACTTGGGTTCGGTCCCCAGCCCCGGAAAAAAAAAAAAAGAAAAAAAAAAATGAGTACACTGTCGCTGTCTTCAGACACACCAGAAGGGGGCATCAGATCCCATTACGGATGGTTGTGAGCCACCATGTGGCTGCTGGGAATTGAACTCAGGACCTCTGGGAGAGCAGTCAGTGCTCATAACCCCTGAGCCGTCTCTCCACTTCCTCAAAACTTTTTTTTTTTAATTCTTTTTTCTTCCTTTTTTCCTTTCTTTTTTTTCCTTCTTTTTCGTTTTGTTTTGTTTTGTAGCTAGGATTTCTCTCTGTAGCCTTGACTGTCCTGGAACTCACTCTGTAGACCAAACTAGCCTTGAACTCAGAGATCTGCCTGCATCTGCCTCCTGAGTGCTTCTGGGATTAAAAGCATGTACTACCACCACCAGACTCCAACCATTCTTTTAAAAGGTGGGCATGCTGGCTGGCCATCCTGGTACACCTTTAACCTCAACACTTGGGGAGCCAGATGCAGGTGGAATTCATATAAGTTTTAGCCCAGCCTCACCTACATAGTGAGCCAGTTAGACCCTGTCAATAAATAAATAAGGGATTGGGGATTTAGCTCAGTAGTAGAGCGCTTGCCTAGCAAGAGCAAGGCCCTGGCAAGGCCCTGGGTTCGGTCCCCAGCTCCGAAAAAAAGAAAAGAAAAAAAAATAAAATAAATATTGGGCACAGAAGCGTAAGAGTGTGTGTGTCAGGGTCAGGGGTTGGGGATTTAGCTCAGTGATAGAGCACTTGCCTAGCAAGCACAAGACACTGGGTTTGGTCCCCAGCTCCGGAAAAAAAAAAAAAGAAAAAAAAAAGAGTGAAAAAAAAAGTGTGGTGTGTGTGTGTGTGTGTGTGTGTGTGTGTGTGTGTGTGTGTTTAATCTCGGAGGGAGTGGGAGGAGGGTGGGGAGGAGGGGAGGCAGAGACAGAAGGATTTCCAGGGCTTGCTGGCCAACAAGTCCAACCAGATTGATGAGTTTCAGTAGTGAGAAACCCTGTCTCAGAAAATAAGGCGTTGGCCAATCGGGTTCCAGGGTTTCTGACGCCCTCTTCTGGCTTCCACAGGCACTGTGTGCACATGGTGCGCGTACATACATACAAGCAGACAAAAGCAACACATACAAGAAGTTAACCTAAAAGGCAAAATTCAAAAAAATAAAGGAAGGAAGGTTTGAGCCTGAAGATACAGCTCAGTGGGAGAGTGTGCCTAACACACAGAAGGTGCCGAGTTTGATCCCCACACTGCCAAAACTACTTAATTGATGATGATGATGATGATGATGATGATATCAACCTGTTGGCTCACACACACATACACACACACACACACACACACACACACACTTTGCAAGTGTTCCCGCACACATTCACATACAAATACACATGCAAATATGTATAATTAAAATACGAGGGCTGGGGGTTGGGGATTTAGTTCAGTGGTAGAGCGCATGCCTAGCAATTGCAAGGCCCTGGGTTCGGTCCCCAGCTCCGAAAAAAAGAACCAAAAAAAAACGAGGTCTGGAGAGGAGATGGCCCAGTGGTTAAGAGTATTGACTGCTCTTCCAGAGGTCCTGAGTTCAAATCCTAGTAACCACATGGTGGCTCACAACCATCTGTAATGGGATCTGGTGCCCTCTTCTGGTGTGTCTGGAGACAGCTACAGTGTACTTATATAGAATAAATAAATATATTAAAAAAAAAAAGCTGATGATACAGGTCAATACTTAACTTGCATGTGGCTTTAGCTTCAACCCCTTCCAGATGTCTACTCCCCATGCCCCCCCAAAAAGAGAAAACTCCAAAAGTCTGAAATCCCAGCCCTTGGGAGTCCTGGAGAACCACCCGTTCCTGGCTGTGCTGAGTTACATGGAAAGTCTCTATCTCACGTACACAAACTCCAGCCACCAAACTCCTAACAATGCTACCAACTCACAGGCACCTGGCCACCCAGGCTCTGCCAGCCAATTACCAATCAACTCTCTGCTTCTGCTGGCGGCCCTCTCACTCCGACCATTTCCGGGTGCGTTTCCTAAGACGGCGAACATTATCTTATACGACCAAAGCGCCGTTATCAAAATCAGGAAATCCCATGTTGATACAAGTCGGCTATCTAATCCACAGTTCGTTCACATTTCATCGGCCATCCCAATAATGCCTTGTCTGGGTTTGTTTTTCTTCCCCAGGATCCCAAGTGCAGAGTCCTCAGGCTCCCTGGATCCAAGTCAGCCCCCAGGATCCCTTCTCTCGGGACCCCGTTTGGGTTTCTTTGTCGCAGCCCACATGTTCGGAAAATTTCCCTCTCTTACCAGCATCTCACCTCTGTCAGCAGCTCCGTGCCTCCAGACCCAGCGGACGGACTCTTTGCAGGGCCTTGTAAAACCTTAAATAAACCACGCGAACAAATTTCACTTTGACCACTATCTTGTTAAAATTCCTGAAAAAAAGTTAACTCATTGGGCCCAAAGTACCTTAACAAAAGCCAGGCTGTGTTCTCCCACCCCAGCCAGCCCCTCAAAGCCTTTTATGTGCTGTTTAATGATTTTTTTTTTAAACAAATACTTTCTCTTGCCCTTAAAGTTCGATTAATTGAATCTTAATTCAGTGGGATTGCCCTCGCCCTCGCCCTCGCGGTCTGGCAGGTGGACCGTCACGGGTGCACCCAGTTAGGGTTCCTTTTTCAAGCAGAGTGGGACCGTGAGGGGTACGCTGCTTAACACCCCCATTTTGGATCGTAGTGAAGAGCCCCTTCCCTTCTCTGCCTAAGGGAGGAGATCTATGTGTTAGCTGTCAGGATGGATCTATCCACCCTGACTCAGTGGACCTGGGATGATTTCCCCGAGGCACACGACACGTCACTTCCTTAGCTCCACTTGCTTTCCTTTGGTCTCGCCTCCTAAACGATTTGTTGAAGGCTGGAGAGATGGCTCGAGGGTTAGAGAGCAAGGGTTACTCTTCCAGAGGTCCTGAGGGTTCAGTTCCCAGAAATGACACGGTGGCTCACAACCGTCTGTAATGGGATCTGGTGCCCTCTACTGGCCTGCAGGTCTGTGTGCAGATAGAGCACTCACACAAACAAACCTTAAAAAAAAAAACATAAGGGTTGGGGATTTAGCTCAGCGGAAGAGCGCTTGCCTAGGAGGTAGGGGGGAAGAGGGGGGAGGGGGAGGGAGGAGGAGGAGGGGGGAGGAGGAGGAGGAAGAAGAAGAAGAGGAGGAGGAGGAGGAAGAAGAAGAGGAGGAAGAAGAGGAAGAGGAAGAGGAGGAGGAGGAGGGGGAGGAGGGGGGAGGAGGAGGAGGAAGAAGAAGAGGAGGAGGAGGAGGAAGAGGAGGAGGGGGAGGGGGGAGGAGGAGGAGGGGGAGGAGGAAGAGGAAGAGGAAGAGGAGGAGGAAGAGGAGGAGGAAGAGGAGGAGGAAGAGGAAGAAGAAGAGGAGGAGGAAGAGGAGGAGGAAGAGGAGGAGGAAGAGGAAGAAGAAGAAGAAGAAGAAGAAGAAGAAGAAGAAGAAGAAGAAGAAGAAGAAGAAGAAGAAGAAGAAGAAGAAGAAGAACCCATAAACGGTAAGTCTTGTTTCTAATTTGGCACATCTGTGGGTAGGTGTATGCACAGTGAGTGCGGACGCCCAAGCAGGCCAGAAGAGGGTGTGGGATCCCCCTGGAGCTAGAGTAACTGGAGGTCGTGAGCTGGCTGTCGTGGGTGCTGGAAACCAAGCTTGGGTCAGCTGGCAGAAAAGCTGTAAATACTCTTAACCACTGAACCACTTCTCTGCTCTGGCCCTGCCAACTTTAAACTTCACTTGAGCTGAGGAGATGGCTCAGTGGATAAGAGCACTTGCCACCAAGCACAATGTCCCATGTTGGATACCTGGGACCCCTACGTTGGAAGAGACCCAGTCCTGTCTGTTCCAGGCTCCACTCATCCATGGCAAACATACTTGCTCCTACAGGTGCTGTCCCTTTGTCTCTTCCATTGTGTGACCACAGGTAAATGCAACACTTTCTTTTCTTTCTGTTTCGTTTTTTTTTTTTTTTTTTTGTTTTGTTTTGTTCTGTTTTTGAGACTTGGTATCCGTAGCTATCCTGAAACCAGGCTGGCCTTGGACTCAGAGATCCATTTGCCTCTGCCTCCTGGGTTCTGGAATTAAAGGTATGTACCACTATGGATTGTAAAACAAGTTTTTGTAAAGATTTATTTATTATATATGTGGCTGTTTCTCTTAGAAAAATCCCTGACTTATTATTAGACTTAGCAGGTGACAAGGTGCTTCTCTTAAAATTACAGCTAGAAAAAGTAAAAATGGTGTTTAGTCTAAATATTAAAGATATGTGTAAGGGGTTGGGGATTTAGCTCAGTGGTGGGCCTTGTACTTGCTAGGCAAGCGCTCTACCACTGAGCTAAATCCCCAACCCTTATGTGTGTGTGTGTGTGTGTGTGTGTGTGTGTGTGTGTGTGTGTGTGTGTGTGTGTGTGTTTTAAAGATTTATTCATTTGGGGCTGGAGAGATGGCTCAGCGGTTAAGAGCACCCGACTGCTCTTCCAGAGGTCCTGAGTTCAATTCCCAGCAACCACATGGTGGCTCACAACCATCTGTAAACAGATTCGATGCCCTCTTCTGGTGTATCTGAAGACAGCTACAGTGTACT
The DNA here is from genome assembly GCF_021556685.1 of Rattus norvegicus. NCBI lineage: Eukaryota > Metazoa > Chordata > Mammalia > Rodentia > Muridae > Rattus > Rattus norvegicus. Next base: position 122,011,393 of record NC_141541.1, read on the forward strand.
GATATGTAATAAATAAATAAATCTTGAAAAAAATTTAAAAAAAAAAAGATTTATTCATTTATTATATATAAGTACACTGTAGCTGTCTTCAGATACACCAGAAGAGGGCATCGGATCCCATTACAGATGGTTGTGAGCCACCATGTGGTTGCTGGGAATTGAACTCAGGACCTCTGGAAGAGTAGTCGGGTGCTCTTAACTGCTGAGCCATCTCTCCAGCCCCAATGTGTGTGTTTTTTAATCCCCCAGGCTGAAGCCCGGTTCTTGGTGCCATGTCGGTGTGGGCGTTGACATATATGTACACTGTAACTGTCTTCAGACACACCAGAAGAGGGCATCAGATCTCATTATAGATGACTGTGAGCCACCATGTGGTTGCTGGGAATTGAACTCAGGACCTCTGGAAGAGCAGTCAGCGCTCTTAACCGCTGAGCCACCTCTCCAGCCCAGAGCCTGACTTTGTTATATGGCTTGCAGGAATCACACTCAGGTCCCCAGACTTCTACAGAAAGTACTTTTATCACTTTACCCACTGAACCCTTTCCCAAACTCCCCCCAGGTTTATTTGTTTGTTTTGATTGATTTTGACACAAGGTCTTTCTACATAGCTCAGGCTGGCCTTAAACTCCTGGTAATTTGGCCTCAACTTCCCAAGTGCCCGGATTTCAGACTTAACGCGGCACACCTGGTTGCTATAGTGACCGAATCAGAGAGTAAAGGATTAAATGTGTGTTCTCCATTATCCTAGACAGCCTGTAACCTGGGAGGGGCCCACAGGGCTAGCACAGAGGGATGAAAGGCTCGGACCACCTGGCTTCGGATGTTGTACACCCTTCTTACAAAAGATAGGGAGGTAGAGAGTGGCCTCTCCTCCTGCCAGGCAGGGGCTGTCACGAGGCCTCATCCCACTTTCCTCGGCAGCATAGCTAAGTATCTGTCTTGCCCTGAAAGTCAGCTCCTCCTTCAGTTTTATAGTGGAACCCGGTTCAGAGAGGCCAAGAAACACGGATGGCTCACACAGCTAGGAAGAGAAGGAGCTGGGATTTGGTGGGTTTGTTCTGTTTCGGTTTTCTTCTGTCGGCCTACCTCGGCCCCACCAGTGGAGAGCTTTAGAACTAGACTCGGAATCCAACAGGTAAAATGTGGCTGCGATACCAGCACTTGGGAGGCTGAGAGAGAAAGATCACTGTGAGTTCCAGTTCGGCAAAGGCTCCAGAGTGATTAATTTTCTGCCTCAAAAGAAATCAACAGATGCTTTCACAAAGTCAATTCACCTTTTATTTAGATAACTCTGACAGCCCGGCGGTGGTGGCGCACGCCTTTAATCCCAGCACTCAGAAGGCAGAGGAATATCTGTGAGTTCCGGGCCAGCCTGGTCTATATAAAGCTCAGAAGAAACACGCCTGCCTTTTTGTTTTCCTGCTATCTGGCGCGGCATTCACTTTTAAAGTCTTCTGGCCCAGTCATGCTAAGAGAAGCTTATGTTAGGGGCTGGAAAGATGACTCAGCAGTTACGAGCACCGACCATTCTTCCTAAGGACCCAGGTTCAACTCCCAGCACCCACTCGGGAGCTTACAACTGTCCGTAACGCTAGTTCCAGGGCATCTGATACACTCACACACAGACTGACAATCAGGGAAAATACCAACGAATATAATAATAGTAAGATCATCATCATCATCAACAGAAGCCTCCTTTATCACTGTTAAACGGGCAAACATGGGTCTCAGTCCTCACATGGCAGAACACAACTGTCTTCAGTTCTGCGGGATCTAGCGCCCTCTTCTGGCCTCCATAGCTCCTGCACACATCCAGGCAAAACACACATAGACAATACATTTTTTTTTTTGGGGGGGGTTCTTTTTTTCGGAGCTGGGGACTGAACCCAGGGCCTTGCGCTTCCTAGGTAAGCGCTCTACCACTGAGCTAAATCCCCAGCCCCGACAATACATTTTTTTAAATGATAAATGTAATGTTTTTAATTTACTATTCAAGAGTTTCATGGCTGTATCGATGTATTTCAATTCTACACACCCCCAGTCCACTCTCCAACTCATCCTGGACGCCCCTCCACACTACCCTACCAATTTCATGTCCCTTCCTTTCCTTTTTTTTTTTTTTTTTTTGGAGCTGAGGACCGAACCCAGGGCCTCGCACTTGCTAGGCAAGCGCTTTACCACTGAGCTAAATCCCCAACCCGTCCCTTCCTTTCCTTAAGATTTCCAATCGAGGACTGGAGAGATGGCTCAGCGGGTAAGAGTCCCGAGTTCAATTCCCAGCAACTACATGCTGGTTCACAACTATCTGTAATGGGATCCTATGCCCTCTTCTAGTGTGCGTGAAGACAGCTACAGTGTCCTCATATAAATAAAATAATCTTTAAAAAGAAATTTCCCATTAATCCCGATTAGTGCTGCACATATGTGTCTGGGTGTGGGGCCATCGACTGGAGCGTAGCCATCCTACCAGAGACCACATACCTACACAAAACTGACTCTCCCAAACAGACAGTTTGTCTTTGTTTAGTCGCTTTTAGATCTGTTTTATGGGTCTGAGTATTCTGTCTGTGCAAGAGGCAGCCAGAAGAGGGCATGGGATCTCCTGGAACTGGAGTTCCAGATGGTTGAGCAAACAAGTGGGTGCTGGGAACTGAAGTCAGGTCCTCTGCAAGAGGAACAACACACACACACACACACACACACACACTCACTCACTATGTAGCTCTGACTGGTCTTAAACTCACAGAGGGGACAGGTATCCCCATTTCTCCATCTGTCATAGCATCCTGTCTCTAAGTGCCCCCCTGAAATGATACTTCTGTGAAGACTATCAAATGCTATGCTATGGGGGGGGACCCCAGGACCACTGGGCTACACCCCAAACCCCAGTTACTCTTGTTCTGCCTCTTGGGTTGGGCTCCCACGCTTCATCTAAGTTTGGCTTGGAGTTCTTCAGACTTTAACCTGTGGCTGGGGCTTCCTCTTCAGTTCTCTTCTAGAACTGGGTGCTGTTTTTTTTTTTGCCAAGAGCAGGTTCCTAGATGGGCCTTAAAAGGTTGACTGACTTTCAACTGACCAACAGTTGACTTTCAATTATTATCGTCATTAATTTCCAGAGAAGTATGTTCTATGTAATGGTTGTTATTTGATTTCGTTGTTTGTTTTTAAGACGTTTTTCTTTGTAGCCCTGGCTGTTCTCTGCAACTCACCGAGATCTGTCTGCTTCTATCTCCCGAGTGCTGGGATTAAAGACACAGGCAGTCAACCACTCCTTCCTGGCCTCCTCTGAGTTTTGTTTTTGTTCGTGGGTGTTTCGCTTCATGTATGTCTGTGCACCACTTGCAGTTCCCGGGGTAAACCAGAAGAGGGCGTCGGACTCCCTGGGACTGGAACTACGGATGGCTGCGAGCCAGCCTGTGGGACCTGAGAATTGAACCCCGGTCCTTTAGAAGAGCAGCCAGCCAGCCAGCTTTTAACTGTAGAGCCATCTCTCCAATTCCTTTTTTTTTTTTTTTTTTTTTTTTTGGTTCTTTTTTTCGGAGCTGGGGACCGAACCCAGGGCCTTGCGCTTCCTAGGTAAGCGCTCTACCACTGAGCTAAATCCCCAGCCCCCATCTCTCCAATTCCTGTCGTTTTTCTTTTCTTTTCTTTTCTCTTCTTCTCTCTTTCTTTTTTTTTTTTTTTAAGACAAATTCTCACTCCAGAGTTCAGATTGACTTGGAACTCACCAAGCTTAAACTTAGAGCAATCCATCTGCCTCAGTCTAGGGACTACAGGCATTTATAGGCATTTGTCACAGTGTCAGCTGAAATACTTATTAATGGTATTTATCCAATTAATAGATGCTTGCCTGGCCCAGAGACGGCATAAAGCCATAAAATAATTGTCCTTGACAAATACTTGGATCACTTAACTAAAGCAGTATTTTTCCTTTCTTAACCATTCTTCAAAGACTCAGTTCAAATCTCAGCAACCACGTGGTGGCTCACAACCATCTGTAATGAAATCAGATGCCCTCTTCTGGTGTGTCGGAAGACAGCTACAGTGTACTCACATATATGAATAAATAAAACTAAAACAAACAAACTAAAAACCCAAAAAATTCTCAGGCAGAAAAGACCCAAAAAAGTACAGAGAAGGGTCTCCTTATACCTTCACCCACAGAGCAAAGATAAGTCAAGGAACCGAAGCAAATGAAATACATTAAGTAATCTATTATGGCAAGCATTAAAATCTAAATAATGAAAAAAAAAAACAAAAAAACGAATTAAAAATGGCTCACATTTACTCAGCTAAAAAAATCATTAGCCACGGAAGTAAAACAAAGCTATATAAAACCAATTAGTTGAAGAATTGGTCAAATAAGTAAAAACAAAATAACTAGAAGAAGTGAATAAACTGGTAAGGAACGAATGAAGCAATCTCAGCTATCAGTGAAGAAATCGGAGAATTTGGTGGACCGGACAGATGCATCTGTTCCGCGCTGCCGCTAGGAGGCGCTCGGTGTCCCCGGGTCCCCGCGGGTTCCCGGCTGCGTCCGGAGCCTCTGTTATCCAAGGGGATCCCGCGGGCCGGCTGTGCGGCTTTGCACTGTGTCCCCTTCCCGGTTGTCCCCGCTGGGATCAGCTTGGAAGTCGTGGCAAGCGTCACATCGTGTGCAGGATACCCTGGTCACAAGGACACAGATCGCAGCTGGACCACAGATGCTCCAATGATTTCCTTGGTGGGACAGCCGCAATAAAGTTGTTTCTGGTACATTAAAGGGTCAACACGTATGGAGAGAAAACTCCCCACCTGCGGGCTGCCTCTCTTAGCTTCCTGAGGTTTTAGCGGAGATGTGGACAGTGGCAACATGTTGGCAGCTGGCAATGGCCCGAGTCCCAGAAGCCCCCAATCAGGGCCGCGCTGGGGGGTGCGGGTGGGGGTGGGGACAGGGGCTGCTCATATGTTAATGTGGCGGTGACAATCGAGCGGGGCGCCCCAGCGCCTGGGGAAGCCAAGTCCGGAACAAAGCATTAGCATTTTCTCCAAGAGAAAGGACTGCATTCCTAGGAGGGGAGCGCAGCCCTCCCCATTCACACTGGGGACCACACAGAGTGCCTCTCGCGCCAAATGCAGCAAGGTTCGTTTTCGGCTTTTCTTTTGACCCGGGCGATGCATACGAAATGTAGATATTTCCCTAAACGCCGGCTTTGACATTTAATGCGTTCCTAAGTAGTCTGAAATGTGGACGGGATTAGGAGGAGGCTAGGGGCCCACCGGGACACTCGGGCAAATCCCCCTAAATCCTCCAAGACAATTGTGTGTCACCACACGGATTCGCTTTGCCCCAAATGAGGAGGCTAATGAACTTCACTGCCTCCTCCCGTGGCAGCCCACTCGCACCCGGCAAAGCCTCTGCGCCCCTCTCCCAGCTTTGTGTTTACTTTAGGCCGGGCCAGCTGGCTTCTAGGACCCAGTCTGACCAATAACTCAGGCACCTATCCTGGGCCACTGCTCAATCCTCACCCCACGAGGGCCTGAAAGGCACAAATGCTGAGCTTGTGGCTACCCCGTTTCAGGTCGTTGTAACACTGCTAAGTAAGCCCAGAAAGAAAAATACCAGGTTACTTTATTGTACGTTGTGTTTTTGCCAGCACGTTATGTGCCCACGGAGGCCAGAAGAGGGCGTCAGATCCATTGAACTGGAGCTAGACGCTATGGTTTGGAGTCACCCTGTGAGTTCTGGGAATCGAGCCCTGTCCTATGCATGAAATGCACTCTATGTAACCGAGCCATATCTTTCCAGCTCCCCTCCCCCGTGTTAACTTTTTTTTTTTTTTTTCGGAGCTGGGGACCGAACCCAGGGCCTTTCGATTGCGCTCTACCACTGAGCTAAATCCCCAACACACCCCTCCCTCCCCCCGTGTTAACTTTCTTAATTCTCTTTTTCCCCCTCTTTGAGACAGATCTCATTATGAATCCCTGGGCTGGCCTGGAATTTGCTGTACAGACCAGAACGGCTTCAATCTCACATGTTTCAATGTCACTCAGATTTTGCAAATTTTTGTTTGTTGTTTGGTTGAGAGAAGGTTTCTCTGTGTAACCCTGTCTACACGGTGTAGTCCTAGAACTCAACCTAGCTGTCCTTGAACTCAGAGATCTGCCATTCTTTGTCTTCTGGTGTGCTGAGAGGCAGAGGCAGGTGGATCTGTGAGTTTGAGGCTAGCTAGATCTAATATCAGGACTAGCGAGACCGTTTCAAAAATAAACACCACTACTGTTGGACTTATGTGGTGGGAGTACCTTGGCAGATTACAGGCAAAGTATACCAGAAAGATCGTACCATGCAACATATCTTACGTAACAGATTGAGGGGGAGGTCAAAAGGCAGTCTTGGAGAGGGGACATGAGAGACCTAGACACCAAAAGAGAGCAGAATGATGGCCAGGACTTTTTAAAGGGTCTGGTGATGGCACAGATTAACTTAGTTGCTAAGGCCACTGAGTTGCTGAAGATAGGCTTGGGGTGTACCTGATTTCTACCCCATGCCCCCCAAAACAAAAACCAAACAACAAAAAAACAGCAGAACTTACTTATTTATTTATTTATTTATTTATTTATTTATTTATTTATTTTGGTTCTTTTTTTCGGAGCTGGGGACCGAACCCAGGGCCTTGTGCTTCCTAGGCAAGCGCTCTACCACTGAGCTAAATCCCCAACCCCCAGAACTTATTTATAACAGTCTTGGGTGCTAGGTTCAGTCTCCATTACTGTGGTGGTTTCTCTCCCTACATGGATCAGGATGTAGCTCTGTTGTTTCCCCAGCACCACTTCCTGCTTCCTGCCACCATGTTCCCTGCAATGAAGATAACAAACTGAACCTTAGAAATTGTAAGCCTGGGCTGGAGACATGGCTCAGCGGTTAAGAGCACTGACTGCGGGGTTGGGGATTTAGCTCATCGGTAGAGCGCTTGCCTAGCAAGCGCAAGGCCCTGGGTTCGGTCCCCAGCTCCGGAAAAAAAAAAAAAAAAAAAAAAAAAGAGCACTGACTGCTCTTCCAGAGGTCCCGTGTTCAAATCCCAGCAACCACATGGTGACTCACAACCATCTGTAAAGGGATCTGATGCCCTCTTCTGGTGTGTCTGAAGACAGCTACTCATATATAATAAAGAGAGAAATCTTAAAAATTGTAAGCCAACCCCAATTAAGTGTTGCCCTTTATAAGTGTGGCTGTGGTCACGGTGTCTCTTCACAGCAATAGAATAGTGGCTCAGACAACTGCCACAAAATAGCTAAGTAAATAAAACTTTATTTTTCTTTTTTTTTCTTTTTCTTTTTCTTTTTTTTTGGAGCTGGGGACCGAACCCAGGGCCTTGCAGTTGCTAGGCAAGCGCTCTACCACTGAGCTAAATCCCCAACCCCGTTGTTTTTCTTTTTAAAGATTTATTATATATGAGTACATCCAGTCTGTGGGCCAGGCTTCTCCTCTACCATCATCCAATTGTACTTTTTTTTGTTTTTTTTTTTTTTTTAAAGATTTATTTATTTATTATATATAAGTACACTGTAGCTGTCTTCAGATACACCAGAAGAGGGCATCAGATCTCTTTACAGATGGTTGTGAGCCACCATGTGGTTGCTGGGAATTGAACTCATGACCTCTGGAAGAGCAGTCGGGTGCTCTTAACCGCTGAGCCATCTCTCCAGCCCTGTACTTTGTTTTTATCAGTATATTAACTTTTTTATGTATTTTGCCACAGCACAGGAATGGAGGTCATAGAACACTTTGCAGTAACTGGTCCTCTCCTTCTACCACGGGGGACCTCAGGACTAATCTCAGTCCATCTGGCTTGTTGGTAAATTCCTTTTCCCACTGAACTACTTCATTTTCCCTTTTTAATTGTGTGTAGAGTTCTGCCTGCATGTACACTTGCACACTAGAAGAGAACATCGGATTCCATTATAGATGGTTGTGAGCCACCATGTGGTTGCTGGGAATTGAACTCAGGATCTTTGGAGGAGTAGTCAGTGTTCTTAACCTCTGAGCCGTTTCTCCAGCCCTCATCTGCCCTTTTTTAAGAGATGGAGCCTTATGTAGCCCAAGCTGGCCTTGTTGTGCCTCATTCATGAGTCAAAAAAATCTACCTAGGAGCTGACTCCGATGTGATCACATTAGGGTCTCTCTATTACAAACTCGAGTTTGGGCTTACTCACTCCAACGCACAAGATGGTTTGGTGAAGCAGGCCTGACCTCTCATCGGGACAAGGTTTTAAAGGAAATGGGAGCAAGTGAGGGGGTGTCCATCCCGGCAAGCATCTAACTAATGGAATGAATATTGTAAACCCACGGGCGGGCACTCTGAAGCAATACCGAGTACAATCACAAACGGTCTGAAAGGACATCTGAAACAATCAGACTAATCTTTGATTGACTGTTGTTAGGAGTAGCTAGGGAGGGACTCTGGCCAAGGGCAAGCCATGGGGTCCTTCCTGGTACTTGGGTGCAGCTGTGGGTCAAATTCTTCAGGCTTTTTTTTTTTTTTTTCCAAGAAGGAGGCTGTTCCCAAGACAGAGTAGGTCTGGCCTCTCAGCCTCAAACTCCATGTAGCCCAGGCTGGCCATGAACTCCTTACCTTCTAGTGTCTCAGAATGCTGCCATGACAGGCAAACCATCGTACTAGGGTTTCTGAAGTGCTGGGCATGTGGTCCAGGACTCCCTGTATGCTATACCTCTACTGCCTGAGCCACAAAAGGATCCCACTTGAGTCCTCACATTGCGGGGTAACAGAACACTTGCTCTTTACAAACGGCCTGGGAAAGCCGTGCATGATAGTAGACACCTTGTCATCTCGGCATCTGGAGGATGAGCAGGGCACTGTGGAACACGCTCTTCATTCCAGCACTCAGGAGGCAGAGGCAGGTGGATCTCTGTGAGTTCAGAGCCAGCCTGGTCTACAGAGTGAGACCCTTGTCTCACATGACCATTGTCTGCTCTTGCAGAGGGTATGGGTCCCACTCCTACCACATACTCAGTAGTGGGGCTCACAAGCACCTGTGACTCCAGTAACAGAAACCCCAGAAGAACACCTATACATGGATGGCCGGAGGTCAGTTCTCAGTTCACATAACACTCCACTCCCACAGCCCCTGAAGCAGCCTGGCTCCACTATGTGCGACCTGAGCTGCTAAGGGAGGCCCATTCTGAGGTAGCTCTCCGCCCATTTGCCTTTGACTGGGCCTGAGAAGCCAGCAGGTGTGGCTGTAGTGATATTTGTGAGAGTGGCCTCCTCAGTGCCACAGGTGGTGGAACTGCTTGGGCAGGGTTAGGTGTGGCCTTGTTGGAGGAGCTGTGGCGTTGAGGGCCAACCGTGAAGTTTCCACTCTTTGCCTTGTGCTTGCTGATTAAGATGTGAGCTTTCAGCTACTGCTCGAGCCCTGTGTTCCTGCTATGATGATCATGAACTCTTCTTTTTCCCCATCTTTATTAAATTGGGTATTTCTTATTTACATTCCAAATGTTATTCCCTTTCCCCGTTTCCATGCCAACATCCCCCTAGCCCTTCCCCCTCCCATTGCTCATGAACTCTTAGCCCTCTGAAACTGTTAGGCCCCAAACATGCTGCCAAGATAATTAAGGCAGCTGGTATATACACGTCCCATGGTAAAGTGGTCTCTGGAGCAGGGCTCTGAGGGGAGGGAAGACGCCAAGGAACATCCCTAAATGAAAAACACCTGCCCGGCACGGCACCTTGTCAGCAGTGGAGGCCAGTCCCTTTATCTAAGGGACATCAACATTAATTTCCAAGTTCAAGAAATTCTGTCGGCCTGTCAACAAATTCTCAGAACCGCAGTCTTACAACACGCACACCTTATTTTGTGGAACTTGTACATTCTTGCTTGCATTTTGAACTTGGCAGGTAGCCAAGGCAGACCTGAGCTCCTGCTCCACTTCTTGTGTGCTGGGACCACCCCAGCCAGGTTTATGTAGCGCAGGGGATGGAATCAAGGCCTCGTCCGTGCTGGCAAGCAAACGTGCTAATGGGCTACAGCAGCAGCTCCTTCCAGAGGGATCTGCAGTGATCCTTGAATTGCCTGGTAAGGGTCCTAAGTCTAGAACAGGCTGAAGCAGGCCAGATCAGGGATGTGCCTGTCTCTCTGGTTTTGAATTTTATTGTTTGCTTTTGTTGTTGTTGTTGTGTTTCCTGTTGTTGTTTATTTTTTTGTTTTTGAGATAGGGTGTCACTATGTAGCTTTGGCCGCCCTGGAACTATGAACTTAAGAGAAGCCTCTGCCTTCCAATTACAGTGATTAAAGGGGTGCCTCACCATGCCAAATATCGACCTATCGATGTACCTATCAATTGATCTATTCATCCATCCACCTATCATCCATCTATCTACCCATCGATCTATCATCTGTCTGTCTTCCTGTGCACTTATGTGTATGTGTGTAAAAGTAACTTTTATTCCAAAATTGTCATGTTAGAGGGTTGCTGCTGAATAAGCTCACCTTTTCTCAACTGTCAGGCTGGTTCAACTCAGCTGTTCTGGCTGACTGATTCAATCTGGCTTCTCTCAGTTCCTCACTGAATTGTTCTGCATGGCCTCAAACTCTGGCAATTTGTTCTCACCTTCTGGATCCTTCTCATTCTCTGGCTCATTCTGTCTTCACCTGTAACCTGTTTCTGTAAAACTGCATCCCCCCGCCCCATAGAGGGGGTGAGTAGTAGACATCTGGAAGGGGGTTGAAGCTAGAACCACACGCAGGCTAAGTATTGAGCTGTATCTTCAGCTTTCCTTTTTAGATTTATTTATTATATAAGTACACTGTAGCTGTCCTCAGACACACAACAAGAGGGCATCAGATCCCATTACAGATGGTCATGAGCCACCATGTGGGTGCTGGGAATTGAGCTCGGGATCTCTGGAAAGCAGTCAGCGCTCTTAACCATTGAGCCATCTCTCCATCTCTAGATATCACTTTTTTTTTTTAAGATTTATTTTATTTAGGGGTTGGGGATTTAGCTCAGTGGTAGAACACTTGCCTAGCAAGCGCAAGGCGCTGGGTTCGGTCCTCAGCTCCAAAAAAAAAAAAAAAATATTTTATTTATACACGTACACTGTAACTGTCTTCATACACACCAGAAGAGGGCATCAGATCCCATTACAGATGGTTGTGAGCCACCATGTGGGTGCTGGGAATTGAGCTCAGGATCTCTGGAAGAGCAGTCACCCCTCTTTTTTTTTTTTTTTTTTGGTTCTTTTTTTCGGAGCTGGGGACCAAACCCAGGGCCTTGCGCTTCCTAGGTAAGCGCTCTACCACTGAGCTAAATCCCCAGCCCCACAGTCACCCCTCTTAACCGCTGAGCCATCTCTCCACCCCTAGATATCACTTTCTTTTTTTTTTCTTTTTTTTTTCTTTTGGTTCTTTTTTTTCGGAGCTGGGGACCGAACCCAGGGCCTTGCGCTTCCTAGGCAAGCGCTCTACCACTGAGCTAAATCCCCAACCCCTAGATATCACTTTCAAACATGGCTGCTTCCTTCGATAAATTAAGCCTACTTTCACTGTTAGGGAATACAGGTATGTATGTACTAAGAACCCGTCTACATTCTAGCCAGATCACAGATCACAGTGTAACCCATGGCGTGTCTGCGTTCCAGCTGATCACATAGACCCAGAGCAGCCCTGTTGATGGATGAAAACTACACGTGTGAGCGCACCGAGCTTCTGTGCGCCTCATCTGTGCAGGTGCTGTCTGAGACCTGAAGATGCTGTCAGATGCTCTTGGGGCTGGGAGTTGTGAGTCACGTGGGTGGAGGGACCAGAACTCTGGTTCTTAGAAGACCAGCAGAGCTCCTTGCCACTGAGCCATGTGTCCAGCCCCACTGTCAGGAACTTCAGTAAATGACGCCTATGGTGTCAGTTATCTCCTTTAAACTCAATTGTACCCTGTGGTGTTTCAGTGATAACGGCCTCAGAGGCTCATAGGTTCCAATGTCTGGTCACCAGGGAGAGGCACTATGTGAAAGGACTAGGAGGTATGGCCTTGTTGGAGGCAGTGTGTCACTGAGAGTGGGCTTTAAGGTTTCAAAAGTCCACACCAAGCCTAGAGTCTCTCTTGGCCTATGGACCAGGCAGGACATGGCTCTCACTCCAGTACCACATGTGCCACCAAATTCCCTGCCACGATGGTACTGGACTAACCCTGCCACTGTAAGCCAGCCCCAGTTAAATGCTTCCCTTTTGCATCTCTTCACAGCAACAGAGCAGTGACTAAGACAGACCCTGGAGGGTTGGGGACTTAGCTCAGTGGTAGAGTGCTTACCTAGGAAGCACAAGGCCCTGGGTTCGGTCCCCAGCTCCGAAAAAAAAGAACAACAACAAAAAAAAAAGACAGACCCTGGAGGTGAGCATGAGTTTACCTCACTTCCTGTACCCCAAGAAGAACTTCTGAAATGCTTAGAGCAGATATTTGTTAGTTCTTTCTTTCTTTTTTTTTTTTTTTTTGGTTCTTTTTTTCGGAGCTGGTGACCGAACCCAGGGCCTTGCGCTTCCTAGGTAAGCGCTCTACCACTGAGCTAAATCCCCAGCCCCTGTTAGTTCTTTCTTTTCAACCTTAACAATAAATCAGTTGCTAAACTATTTCAAAACAGACCACAAAACTGTTCTGATAAGAACATGTTTTAATGCCTAGACACAGACATACCAACACAATGGTTCACAATTAAAAGACTTGCAGAGATTAAATAAAAGCTGACAGTGGGTTATGAGTCCTTAGTTTTAAGTAAGCCTCTGCCATAAAACCGAGGGGTGCACTCGTCTCAAACCGCCTTCCGGCCAGCACTGTTGCCACTGTATTTCCTCTACTGCCTTTCCTGTGGACAACTGAGAGGCCCTCAACACGCCCTGGGCCTCAGGTACAGCTCCTCCACAGCGAGCGCTCACTTCCTCTGTACCGTGGTGAATGCCGGCATCTGGATGGGCTGGATGGGGTGCACAGGCTGGAATACTGTCTTCTTCCTCACATCGGAGTGCGCCTTTACTGCAGGGAGCAGCTGGTTCCGTTTGATCATCTGCAAGGCCAGCTGCGTGTTACCTAGAGAAACACAGTCCATTAAAGAGAGCAGGCACACAGCACTGTACAGAGCAAGGTGACAGAAGCCTGAAAAGGAGATGACGGAGTCCTAGACAGCTCTGCTCTCTTGCCCCAGCTGGACGAGGAACTGATGCCCAGACAAGTTTTTATAACTCAGGCAGGCTGTACAACAGAAGGGGTTCAAGGGATTCAGGCCTACCACCTCCTATAGACATCCTGGCTTTCAGTCAGCCAGGCCCTCAGAGTGCCAGGCATTTAATTAGTCTCTTCAACTATAAAAACAGAAGATGCTGGAGAGATGGCTCAGAGGTTAAGAACACAGGCTGCTCTTCCAGAGGACCCAGGTTCAATTCCCAAGTGCCTGGCTTTGATTTTTTTTTTTTTTTGACAATTCTTGTAAAATGCGTGTGGAGCAGTGGAATATACATTTAATCACATACATTAGTTAAGAGGCAGAGGCTGCTGGATCTATAAGTTTGTGGCCAGTTTGGTCTACACAGTAAGTTCCAGACCAGCCAGGGCAACATAGTGGAACCCATTACAAACACAAAAGAATAAAAATAACAGATAAAAAAATAACAACCAGCCCTTTCTCGCTCCCCAGCCATCTTGGCGTTTGATCTTGGTTGGGGGTTGTCCCGCACCTAAGGCAAGAAGATGGTGGCTGCAAAGAAGACGGAAAAAGTGGGCTGGGGAGATGGCTCAGCGGTTAAGAGCACTGACTGCTATTCCAGAGGTTCTGAGTTCAATCCCCAGCAACCACATGGTGGCTCACAACCATCTGTAATGGGATCCGATGCCCTCTTCTGGAGTGTCTGAAGCTATAGTATACTCATATACATAAAATAATTAAAAAAAAAAAGACGAAAAAGTCTCTGGAGTCCATCAACTCTAGGCTCCAGCTTGTTATGAAAAGTGGCAAGCACGTGCTGGGGCACAGACAGATCTGAAGACGATCAGACAAGGCAACCTGGTTATCCTCACCAGCAACTGCCCAGCTTTGAGGAAATCTGAAATAGAGTACTATGCCACGTTGGCTTAAACTGGTGTCCATCAGCACAGTGGCAATAACACTGAATTGGGCACAGCGTGTGGAAAATACTACAGAGTATGCACACTGGCTGTCAGTGACCCAGGTGATTCTCATATTATTAAAAGCACGCCAGAATAGACCGGTGAGAAGAGAAGTAAACAAGAAAGTTTTCCTTTAATAAAACTTTGCCAGAGATCCTTTTAAAAAACAAACCCAAACCAAACCAAACCAAAAAAAAGAAAAAAAAAAAAAAAACCCAAAAAACAAAGAACAAAACAAAAAAAACCCAACCAAACAAAAATACTGCGCTGTGCAATTCCAAGCAAGCAGCACCGTGGTCTACGTTCTCAATTAAGAGTCAGTCAGCTGCTCATGACAAACTTCATGTGGGCTGGAGAGGTGGCTCAGTGGTTAAGAGCACTGTCTGCTCTTCCAGAGGTCCTGAGTTCAAATCCCAGCAACCACATGGTGGTTCACAACCATCTGTAATGGGATCTGATGCCCTCTTCTGGTGTGTCTGAAAACAGACAGTATGCTCATGTATAATAAACAAACAAACCAACCTTTAACAAGGCGGCCAAGCTCACGTTCAGGGACCGATTCTGAGGTCAGAAGTCAATGCTTTGCATTTTTCAGACTTTAATTTATGAGCAGGGCTCTGTGTGTCAAAACCTTGAGGGGCAGCACTTAGAAAACATGGTCCAAGTTCTCAGGACTGGGAAGCTTTACACTATTATTCTTTTGGAGACAGAGAAGTCTTGATCACATGACTCTCCTGCCTCTACCTTTCAAGTGCTTTAATTCTAGGGACAGACCAGCATGCCTTGTCCTGAGTTTGAATCTGAAGAGAGATGGCAGATACACCAAAACTCTCGAGCACTTTGAAAGTCAACACTCTGAAGAGACTTACCATTCTGCAGCTCAAGGTAGACCGCCAGCAGGATGGCCTCAGGGGGCACCTCTTTAGGATGGATCATTGATGCCGCCTTTGCCCATGAGAGAGAGAGACCAGTGAGAGCCAACAGTTTAGGATACAACTCCAAGAACCACAACAGACACCCAGTCCTCAGAAACACTCTCCATGAGAAGCTGGCCAGTTGACTTGGGGTCTCAGGTTCTCAGGACCCCTTGACCCTGAGCTGTCTCCCAGCTGCCTTTGCTTTTACAGTGTAAAAGCTCACACTGTAGCCCAGGATGGCCTCACACTGAGTGTCCTGTGCTTGGAGTCATCATGCTTGGCTGTTTGTGGCTAAAGGGATGACAGGCCTTCACCACAGGCCTGGGTATAGGGTACAGGAATCTATCACTTCACTTAGCATTGAAACCTACCTACTATTAGACTTAACATGTACTTTCCCTCATGTATGACATGAAAATGTAGGCTCCCAGCCTCCTCCCAATTCCCCAGTGCTGCTTTTAGCTCCCCCACCCCTTGATTACTTTTGAGACAGCAACCCTAAAGTATTCAGCCAAGGATGACCCTGAACTCATCCGGGCCTCTACCTGGCTCTGAGTTACAGGTCTGTATGACTTTACCTAAAAAAATTTTTTTTTAGGTCAGTTTATTTTTATGTGCATGTGTTTTGTCTGTTTGTGTATGTGCACCCATCCATACCCAGCAAACTGAGGAGGTCAGAAGGAAGCAGGAGATCTTCGGGAACTCGAGTTATACATGGTTGTAGGCCACCAGGTAAATCCTGGGATCCAAACCTGAGTCCTCTGCAAGAGCAAGCGCTCTTACCAGCAGCGCTGTCACCAGGGGGTGGTACACCCCTTAATCTCAGTAGATTAAGGGTCAGAGGCAGGTGGGTGTCTGAGTTCAAGGCCAGCGTGGTCTACAGAGTGAGTTCTGAGATAGCCAGAGCCAGAGTTAGAGAAATCCTGTCTCAAAAACAAACAAACAAAAGAAGCTGAGCCATCTTTCTAGTTCCTAATTCCTTTTTTCCTTTCTGTTCATTTGTGTGTGACAGTGTGTGTGTGGGTGGTGTATGTGCCACAGTACACAGTGGAGGTCAGAGGACATCTCCTACAAGCTGCTTCCACCAATGGTCCTGGGAGAGTTGAACTTAGGCCATCAGGCTTGACATCAAGTGACTTCACCAGTGGATCATCTTCCTGTCCTGTGTTCCTCACAGAGGTCAGACCTCATGGATCTCGGGAGCTGGAGTTACAGGTGACTGTCAGCACATCACATGGTGTTCTGTCTGCTCTGACTGCCGAGCCACCTCTGCAGCTCCTCAATTCTACGTCTTCACCTCCATCTCTTCTTCTTGAAAGGGTTTCTTACTGATAGCCATGAAATGTCTGGGACTTGCTCTGTAGATCTGGCTGTCATTAAATTCAGAGGTCTCCCTGCCTCTGCCGACCACCGAAGGTCGCAGTGTCCGCTTGTTACTGTGAGATGGTTGTCATGAAGTCGTTCAAGCTGACCCTAACAGTCCAAGCGTCCTGCCGCAGCCTCTGCAGACAGACCTGTGTTCCTCCTTTCCTGGGAGCTCTCACTGCTCTCTGCCCATTAGGGTCTACACTCCAGTCACATGAACAAGTTTACTCCTGTCTCTTCTGAACAAAAATCTTTTTGGGAGTGTGGGGGTTCAGACAGAGTTTCTTTGGGTAGCAATGGCTGTCCTGGAACTCTGTAGACCAGGCTGGCCTTAGACTCTGAGTTTCACCCGCCTCTGCCTCCTGATGCTGGAACTAAAGGTGTGCACCCCAATACCTGGCTAGTTTGTTTGTCTGAGACAGGGTCCCTCTGTGTAACCCTGGCTGTCCTCTCCAGGACGGCTAACAGTTGCATTTACAACACCATCTGCAGGAAGACTCATTGGTGGCATAAGGCTTCACCTCCAGGACAAGAGGCTCACTTTGGCTACAAAGCGAGACTCTACCTCAGCAGACACACACTGTGCTTCTGAGTGAATTAACCTGCAGATTTAAGCAGAGCTGCCTCAGACTCCACATCAACTCACCACAGCTCACCGCAGCTTCCTCTGACACTGGACTGAGAACGGGAGTCTGCTTGCTAAGATCACAGGCAAATTCCTTGTGTCTGTCCCCAGGAGTCACGGGGCTGTTTCCCCACCGCTTTGCTTCTTCTTTTAATCCAACTAGGAAAATACTCTTGTGCAAATACTCCTGCCCCGTCCCCTTCAATTTACCTGAGGCAAGGTCTCTTGCCGCAGCCCAGCCTGGCCTTACATTTTTAGTAAGCAATGTGAAATACCACGGAAGGCAGGCTGGGAGTGATGCAGATGTGTACTGCTGCGCTTCTAACCCAGAGCCGGGCCACCCCTGCCTCCAAGTGCACCACCCCACCCCTCGCTCTTTAGCTCTTAAGATGTGCTCTCTCGTTCTCCCATCACAGGCGGCTAACAGCTTGCTCTAGAAAGTCAAGTGCTATCTATGCCTGCAGGTGTGGCTTTACGTGGGCAGGAGCACCACTACACTTGGTGGATACTCACGTCTTTATTTTTTTGGAGGGAAGGAGGGGCTGAGATGATTCAGGGTAAAGGAAATAATTAAGTTAATGACCTCAAGTTGTCTTCTAACTTACACACACACACACACACACACACACACACACACACACACACACACACCTGTTCATGTGCACGGTCTTCTTTAAGTTCTATTTTCTCTTAGGGCTAGTAAACACAGGCCATTTGCTGTCACTCTTTTCATGGACCACAGTCCCTATGTATGTATGTATGTATGTATGTATGTATGTATGTATGTATGTATCTATCTATCTATCTATCTATCTATCTATCTATCTATCTATCTCCTTTACTAGGATAAGAGAATTCAAGGTAACGACTTTCTGAGACTTAATGGCATTTGGCTGCTGACTGTTTGGAATCATGGGTAGGGATTTGGAAGCACTGGCTCAGAGCTCTTTCTGACTCTCCAAGTCACTGTTCTGTCATCCTAGACATGGTGGGCCTCCCAATTAACAATGACCCTGCCACTGGATTAATCCAAAGAATAGAGACCAAAAACAAACCTGAGACCCTGACAGGACTGACCTCATTTGTCTCTCCCTGCACGGCAATAGCCATGACCACCTACCATACAAGAACCAGAACAGGACTAAGACACTAACTGTAGATCAAAAGCCCTGCTGGCCACAGGGGCTGGGGGTCAGAGGGCATCAGAAGGGCTGGTGCATAAAGTTCCATCACTGACAAGAAATTTCACCTCTTTGCAGTTTATAGCTCACATACTCAGCCCCTCAAAGTTTTCCTGGAGAGATCAGCATCAAATGTTTGATTTTGTACTTGAAATGCTGACTAAATACCAAGCTCTCAGATGGTCATTGTCCACGATAGAGCTCGTCACTTGTGCACACCCCAGAGTTACCTGTGTGAGCTCACAGTGTATGGAAGCCACCATGTCTCCCGGGAGTCAGATCAGTCTCAGTCCCCCTAACAAAGTGAGAATGTAGGCTCTCTCATAATGTCTTTTTGTTTTGTTTTGTTTCTTGAGAGAGGGTTTCTCTGTGAAGCTCTGGTTGTCTTGGAACTGGCTCTATAGATCACGCTGGCCTCAGACTCACTGCCTGCGTCTGCTTCCTGAACGCCTGGATGAAAGGCATGCACCACGATGAACACCATGACCAAATCAATTTGGGAAGGACAGGGTTTGTTTCCACTCGTAGTTCACAGTCCGTCTTCCTGGGAAGTCAGGACAAGAACTCACACAGGGCAGGAACCATGAGGCAGGAGCTGATGCAGAGGCCATGGAGGATGCTGCTCACTGGCTTGCTCCTCATGGCCTGCTTTCTTAGAGAATCCAGAACCACCAGCCCAAGGACAGTATCACTTACATCAATCAGTAAATAAGAAACTGTCCTATAATCAGATCTTATGGAGGCATTTTTTCTTTTTTTTCTTTTTTTTTTTTTTTTAGTCTTTTTTTCCGGAGCTGGGGACCGAACCCAGGGCCTTGCGCTTCCTAGGTAAGCGCTCTACCACTGAGCTAAATCCCCAGCCCCTTATGGAGGCATTTTTTCAATTGAAGAGTCCTCTTCCCAAATGATTCTAGCTTCTATAAAGCTAATACAAACAAGCCAGCACACAGGGTCTCACTATGTGCTCTAGATGGCCTGGAACTCTTTGTAGGTAGGTCAGCCGACCTTGAACTCAGAGTTCTCACCTGTTTCTACCTCCCGAATACTGGGATTAAAAATATGCCCTACCATGTTCCCAAGAATATTTTAAACCTGGAAAAATATTTCAAGTGTTTAATAAATTGACCATAAACCTCAATCAAAAATCACAAACTCCATACACTCTCAGGTCCTCATGGCTGGTGTGCACGAAGGCTGCCCTCTCCCCATGTTCTCTCACCTGATGCAGACACTTGCGGGCCTTGTCATACTCGCTCCTCAGGCAGTACGCACTGCCCAGGTTGAAGAGCATCACAGTCCGGGCAGAGTTGACAGAACTGGGGTAGCACTGAGGGGCGCGTTTGCCAGCTGAGGAGAGAGCGTAGACACTGATGAAGGGGCTGTGCAGAGGACAGGAGAGCACCACTCCACCGCTGAGCACTTGAACAAAGCACTATTCCTCAGGCTGACAGATACACGGACACAGAGATGCAGGGTCTAAATCTTTGGGATGCAGGCCAGGCTACTTAAGGATTTACAAAACTTCTTACTTACAGGATTCCATTGCTTCATTTTCACCCTTGTCTGATCCTACAAATACATGAAAATAAATCTGAGGGCAGGACAACAGCACATCTTCTAAATACCTAAGTTTCTTACCAAGTAGGACCGTAATGAGTGCAAGTACTTGCTTTTGGTGTTGTGGAGGCCCTGTTAAAGGTGTCAGGATGCAACCTCACCACCACCCCACATGAGTTAGTCATGAAGAGGGGACCACATGGTCTCACAGAATCAGAAACTTAAACGTGACTGAAAATTGTTTGAAAACCATGTCTCCTCTTGCACAGAGGAATCAGTTCAAAGAAAAAAAGTGTCAGAACCAAACCCAAATAAATCTTAAGCCAGGTGGGTGGGCACAAACGCCTGTAAGCCTAGCACTCAAAAAGTCCAGCCAGGTCAGAGGATGGCACGAGCCTGGGCAAAAAGTGAGATTATATCTCTTTAAGACAAAGGGGAAGGGGTGTGGGGTGTGAGGAAGAAAGGAGGAAGGAAGGAGGGAGGGAGGGTAAGGTAAGGAGAAGGCAGGATGGAGGAAGGGAAGGGATGGAAGGGAAGAATCCTAACATGTCAGCCTCTGAGAATTTAGGCCACGTGACAAGCAGTTTCCCGGCCTTTCTTCGCCAACAATCAGTACACAGTAAGGACAGCCATAGGCATGGAGAGACTTCAAACTTCCTTCCCTTCACAACCATGCCCTTGGGTCCTACACATCCTGAGTTACACAGGACAGAAGTGGCGGCAGTGACCAGTTCTGATCAAATGTGTCCTCATTAACCTTGGTCCTGTTCATTTGAAGAGATTCCTAAAGAGACATCAGTGACATTCTCTGGGTTCAAGTGCGTAATGGCATCAGATATTCTGTCGAGGGAGATGAGGGCTTCTGCAGCATATAAATGGCCCAAAAACCTGAAATGAAAATGCAAATTCCAGTCTGAAGAACAGGTCATCACAGACATGCTTAATGCACAGTGACACTGGGCATGCGTTTCACATGCTTCACGTCTGTCCCTGAACTGAAAGCTAAGCTGATTTAGGTTACTGTAACCCAGAATGAAGGCTAACTCTTGACAACAAGCCTATTTCCTGACTCCAACCCATGTGCTAGAGAGAGCGAAGTCTTGTGAGCTGTTGTGCTCCTGTGATATATATGCACTACCCAAATCATCATTTGTACAAACACCACAGACAAGCAAACAAACAAATAGTGCGTGCCCACTCGGGAGGCAGAGGCAGCAGATCTCTGAGTTCAAAGCCAGCCTGGTCTACAGAGTGAGTTCCAGGATAGACAGGGCTACATAAAAAATTCTATCTTGAAAACTGAACCAAAACAAACTAAAACAAATAAAACCCAAAACCAACCCCACAAAACAACAACAAAATCCAAGTACAAAAACACCGAAGGACCCAAGTCCAACCCCCGTAAGTCAGAAGAACTATTTCCAAGCAAAGCCACCAGCTAAGCACCACAGCAGCAGCATGGGAAGCCCCATGCCTGCCACCCGACTGTGAGGCCACCGCTCACATCACAGAGCCACGGCAGGACCCACGGCCGCCCTCCATGAGGTAGAGTGTGTGAGAAGTGCCTCTGGAGTTGTCCTCCTCTTCCCTGTGAATGTGGCACACGTGCTGGGGCCCTTGCACACCTACATTCACACAACTAGTAATAAATTACATTTACAACTCCTCAGACAAGACAAAGTGAAAGAGAGAAAACCCACATCATAAGCCAGGTGCGGTGGAGCAGAGCTTCAGTTCTCACACAGGAGGCAGAGGTGAGCAGCCAGGCCCCCAGGGCCACATACTCAAGCTCTATCTAAAAGTAAAGAAAATCTGCACTGTGACCCACATACCCCAGGCTGCCTCACACCTTTAACTTCTGGTCCTCGTGTCCGTGACCACACCTCTCGGGATGACATGTATGTGGCACATGCCATGTGGATGCTGTACCTGAACCCGGGGCTTCATGCACGTGAGGCAAGCACACTATGGGCCAAGTCACATTTGTGGGATTTTTTTGTATTTGTTTGTTTTGCTTTTAAAGATAGGGCTCTGGTCTGGCTTTGAACTCAAAGCAACTAATCCTCTTGTCTCAATTTCTAGTTCTAGGCTTACAGTTATGAGCTACCATTGCCTGTCTGTCCTTCCTTCTTCCCTCCTTTTCTTAACCTGAGACAGGGTCTCAAGTAGCTCAAGATAACTTGGTACATATATGAGCCTAGATGTGAATTTCTGATCTTGCATCTCCTAAGTCCCAGGACTAAAGTCTTATACCTGCACACAGGCTTTCTTCACCGGCACACATCCAACTGGAGAATAAAAGCCAGCCGTGTAGAGAGCAAGCAGAGACTTTGAAACAAGTGAGCGTGCAGGTGAAGTCACACTTACTTAAGAGAGCCAGACAGCTTGGGCTGCTGCAGGAGCTGATCTGCATGGTTCAACGCCATGAGGTTGTCACCTAAGGCCAGGGCCACATAAGCACTGCAAGCAAGGATGGAGCACCTACAACACAGAGAGAGAAGGCCGGACTCAATTACTCGTGGGTGGACAGTGCCTTTGTCCAATACTGAAAGGCTGTGAAAACAAGTAAGGTTTAAGATGAGGAGACTGTACGGAGGTGAGGGCAGGAGGGGAGGGGCTGGAGGACAGCAAGGCTGGGAAATGATGTAATTATACCAGAATCTCAAAAAGTAGTCTAAAAAAATACAGAGAGAATAAGTAAATTGCAAAGGTTAAAGTGTGAAGCGACATACATGTAGGACACATGTTTCCAAACACATTTTCCAAATATGTGTACATGTATTCCATGCTTGTGACACAGTAGAATCCCAGGACTAGGGAAGGGACAGGGATAGAAGAGTCTTGAGTTTGAGACCAGCCTGGGCTGCATGGTGAGCTTGTAAAAATAGTTTCTATTTTTGTAATATGTATTTTTATTGAGTTTATAATTACATCATTACCCTCTTTTCTCCCCCAACACCGTTTCCATGGATACTGCCTTCCTCCAAGATTTCCATGCCATTCTTTTGCAGGAGCCATGCTAATCTCTGCATGGATCCAATTTGAGTATATATGCCACCAACTAGAGAATGGGAGAAGGCTCTTACTCTGAAGTACAGACTGTCCTCACACTTATAGTCTAGGTGGGCTTTATACATGAGCTTCCCAAGTGCTGAATGACAGGCACGAGTCCCATCAACTGTTCAAAGACAGGGTCTTATTCAGTAGTCTAGGCTGGCCTCAAAACTCAGAGCAATTCTCCTGTCTCAGCTTTCCCAATTTCCGGATTATAGGCACAAGTCGCCTTCTGACATTTACCAGACAGACCAGAGTGGTCTCAAACTCAGATCCACCTGCCTCTGCCTCCAGCATCCTGGGATGAAAGCTCAATGTCAGGGCACCTGGCCTTCTCCAATCCCTTTTCCCCCAGTTACTGTTTTTTATTTTATGTATGTGTAGCATGCGTGTGCTTAGTCATCCATAGGCCAGAAAAGGGCATCAGATCCTCCAGACTGCAGTTACAGATGTTTGTAGGTCACCAAGTAGGTACTGGGAATTGAACCCAGGCCTTACAGTGCTCTTAGCTGTCGAACCATCTCTCCAGCCCCCTCTATTATGTGTTTGAGACAGAGGCTCTCTACATAGCCATCCATGGCTGTCCTAGAATTCACTATATAAACCAATCTGGCCTCACACTCAAGACATCTAGCTGCCTCTGTCTTCTGAGTGCTGGGGATTAAAGGCAGGTGCCCCCACGGTGGGCTGCCACCTCATTCTTGATAAGTACAAGCTTCCCAGTAATGTAAGGTGGACACACAGCTCAGAGGTAGAGTACCTGCCTAGCCCAGGAAAAATCCTGAATTCAATCTCTAGTCCACACAAGAAGAAGTAGTACTATGATGCTTTGAGTGAGGAGTGTCCCCACAGGCTCATGCATCTGAACACCGTGACCCCATACAGCAACACTGTCTGGGGAGGTTAGGAGGAAGGGATCACTAGGGGCCAGCTAGTGGCTTTATAGTCCTGCACCACTTCCTGTTACCACCTCACTCACTCACTGGTTACTGGGATCTTCTACTGGTTTCAGGAAAGGGGGATGCCCCATGGGGCCAAGGAAGGGAACAATGACTGGTTGGGCATATCTCACCTTCAGAAGTATGTCACTAGTTACATCTGTGTGACAAGACACAGTGGCTTAATAGTTCTGGCTTGTTTATTTGACCTTACTTATTTGATTAAGTAAGTGGTGTTTTAAGACAAGGTCTCAGGTAGCCCAGGTTGCCTCAGACTCATTCTGTGGCTAAGGATGGCCCTGAACTCTCATTATTCTTGCCTCCATGCCCTGAGCGATGATATTACAGGCATGGGTCATTGTCGTACCTGGTTGTTTTGATTTTAATTAAAAAAAAAAAAAAAAAGAGATATTGTCTCATGCAGTCCAGACTAGCCCTCAACTCACTATGTAACTGAGGACGACTTTAATCTCCGATCTCCTGCCTCCCTTTCTGAGCACTAAGGCTGCAGACATCTAACTACTTGTGTGGCTGGAGATCTAGCTCAGGGCTTCCTGGGTGCCAGGCAAATCTCCCAACTAAGCCACACCAATCTCCAATCTCCTTACTCCTAATTTGTTTTACAACCTTTTTACTTGAATAAAACGATCTTTTGTGTGTGTGAACATGTATGTGCTAATATCACATGTGTGGTAGCCAGAGACAGTTTGTTGGGAGTGGCGGTCTCTACCATGCCATGTAGACTCTACAGACTGAACTCAGGTCTTATTGGTGGCAAGCGCTTTCACCCAATGAGCTAATGTGCACGTCTGAGCTATCTTTCAGGTCCCCTCTGTGTTTTTATTTAAGAACAGCAATGTTAATACATTCTACAAGTACACAGTGCATTCAGGAGACAGAAGCAAAAGGATAGCGTGTTTTTGATCACCTGGGTTATACTTAGAAAAATAAAAGAAAATAAGGAGGGGGTGCTACAGATGTGGCCCAGAGGTCGAGTACTGGATGCTCTTGCAGAGGGCCTGGGTTCGATTCCCAGTGCTGTCTATAACTCTAGTTCCAGGGGATAGGATACTCTCTTCTGTCCTTCATAGGCACTGGGTACACACAGTGAAACCACACAGACACATAAAGAAAAAAAAAATAACAGTCACACATGTACTGTTAGAAAGGAAAATAAAATTATTTAGCATTAGAACCCTTGCACATGCAGCCAGAGCTGAAGAAGACCGAGGTTTAAATGACGTTCATGAAGCTTAATCTTTTCTTACCCAGTTTTATCTGTGGCTCTTTACAGAGCGGCAGCAGCAGTTTTCTACGCTTATACAGTATTGTATATTCCCTAGAGATATACAAGGAACTCTTGAAGAATATGGGCTACGTCAGGCATAGCGGTACACATCTGTATTTCTAGCCGATGGGGACAGAGGCAGGGGGCAGTGTTCAAGGCCAGCCTGAACCGCACAGCAAGACCCTGTCTGAAGAAAAACAACAAGCTGGGTGTGATGGCGCACGCCTTTAATCCCAGCACTTGTGTGGCAGAGGCAGGTGGATCTCTTCGAGTTTGAGACCACCCTGGTCTACAGTGCGTTCCAGGACAGCCAAGGCTATATAGAGAAATTCTGTCTCAACAAAACAAAACAAAACAAAACAAAACAAAGAACCGAAAAACAACAAAAGCAAAAGCTTCCGTAGACCCCTCTCTCCTTGGCTCCCATGGCAGTTGTAGCTCTGGTAGCCAGAACAGGACCATATGAGGCAGGCTCACTGGGAAGCACCTATCCTGGCCTTTCCTCACACAGTAGGTGGCCATTCCTGCTCCAGCCCACTGTCAAGCTCACTCTGGATCCAGAAATCAGCTCTGCAGCAGAACAGTTTCCCAGCAAAGCCCACACATACCTACCTGTTAGAGAGTGGCTGCCCCCAGCCTTTGCAATAGCGCCATTAGGATTCTATTAAAACCAACCTCCTACAACATCTAAGTGTGTCGATATAAAACTGGGGGCCAGGGATGGTTTGGTGGGAGATACCTTGCCTCCACAAAACAATAAATTTGGCTGGCATCCTGATCAAGGGCTATGGAATTAAGGCAGCCTCACTGCTCTGAACCAACTTTTATGATGCCCCTTCCTGAGCCTGATAATCCACTCAGTTTCCTGTGAGAAAACAGTATTTCCACAGGCTCTGAACAACAAAAAGAAACATGCCTGGCTCTATCTACTAAGGCCTTGCAGAAAATCATTTTATTTTTGATCATTGCTACTTAAAATACTTCCCATCCCCAACACACACACTCCACCCTGGAGTCACTGTCTGATCAGTTTTACCTGGCACTCAGTGGATCTGACAGCTCATCCGACTGGAAGGTGGAAGAGGCAAGGGCAGAGACACTTGAGCTCCTGCCCCCTGTGGAGAAGCTGACAAAACCCTCACTCCATAGCACATGCCACTGAGGAGCTAAGCCCTCAGACAACAACTAGGAGAGAGGGAGGGAAGGAAGGAGGAAGGGCGGGCGGGCAAAGCGGACATCTTTTTTTTTTTTTTTGGTTCTTTTTTTTCGGAGCTGGGGACCGAACCCAGGGCCTTGCGCTTCCTAGGTAAGCGCTCTACCACTGAGCTAAATCCCCAGCCTCCAAAGCGGACATCTTAAGCAGCAAGTCACAATCAGAGACACTAAAAACCATCCGAGGGATACCTGGGGACTAAATGAAAGCAGTCCAGATACCACAAACTCCAACCGAAGGTAAAGCTGACATGGCCAAAATCACCATTTTCCAAAAGAAAATGTCTTTACAACGCAATTTCACAAGTATCATTTGAAAAATTGATTAACAAAACAATGCACGACAAAGTGAAAAAATGTAAGATTTCGAAGAAATAAAACTAGCCCCCAAACAGTAAGCTTATTCCACTTCTCTACAATACAGCAAACAGTAGATAAATCTGTCAACTGTAATCTGACTCCTGATTCTCCTGCCTCTACCTCCAGAGTGTAACCACCATGTCCTCTATGCTGTGGTGGCGATCACAAACAAGGGCTCTGCCGTTGCTAGGCAATCTACCGCATGAGCCACATTTGCCGTGCCTCTCCATTCACTTCCCTCACCTTCCTCGGTCCCAGGATTACAGGTATGAACCTTATGCCTGGCTATAACACCCACACCTACAGGAGACAGGGTCCTACTATGTAGTCCTGGCCAGCCTGGAACTGTTAAGTCTCAAACTCATAAAATTCCCCTGCCTCCGCCACACTAGTGCTGAGGTTAAAGGTGTGAACCACCACCTTCTCAGGATTCCTTCCTTTCTTCCTGGAGGCACATGGGATGGCACTAAGGTGGACACAGTGCAAATGAGGTACAGGACAGGGCTTCTGGGCAGGCTCTTTTCTGGAGGATTTACTGGATAGGCAGGCTTTTGCAGGACCATACTCAAGTCATAAGGTATGTGTAACCTCAGCACTGGAGATGCTGAGGCAGGAGGATCACTATGGGTTATACAGTATGACTATGAATCAAATAGAAAAATAAAAAACCCAAAAGTCAATTGAAATGGGGAGGGGTAGGTGGGCCCTAAGGACAGCACAGAAAAGACCAGGCAGGGCAAACAACTCAGCAGGTGATACCCTGGGACAAAGCTCAAGAAAAACAGTGCATGTTATCAGTCAGGTATCAGCTGGACTCCCTTCTGAACAACAATCCTTGGATGTCTTCTGAATCAATGGAGAAAGAACTCAAAGGGTGTCACGCCAGGATCTAGCGAATTGCCTAACCTTCCATGATTTATATTTTTACAATAGTTATACTAGCCAAGTTATCTTTGTCCTGAACATTTCTCTTCTCCAATCTGGGACCTCTTACTAAACAGACAACTTAGAATTCACCTTACTCTGTGCTGACCTCACTGCCCGTGCACAGATGTTCCTGCGCTGGCTCCAGCATGGCCATCTCCTGTGCCTCCTCCCTAGCACTGCTGCCCTCTTTCCCAGATCCTGGAGTCCTGGAGCTTATTAAAGCCGTATGAACCTCCCCAAGTGCATGTGTGTGCATGTGTACTGAGTACAGGCCGATACCCACATACACATAAAAACCAGTCTGCTTCCATGACCTTGGATTCATCAACAGATCTCCCTCCCCCCTAGCCCTCCCTGAGCCAGAAGTTCCTGTATCCCAAGCTGGCCTCAAGTCTTCTCTGTAGCTGAGGGTGAGCTTCAACTTTTCATCTCCCAGTCTCTAACTCCACAGGGCTGAGATTATCTGAACACATCTACATGAAAACATCACTACACCTCACACCCCGTTCCCTTTTTTTTTTTTTTTTTCCGGAGCTGGGGACCGAACCCAGGGCCTTCAAGCACTCTACCACTGAGCTAAATCCCCAACCCCTCCTTCCCCTTCTCTGAGTAGCTCCTGCTGTCGTGGAACTCAACTGTTTAGACCAGGATGGTCTTGAACTCAGAAAGAGATCCGTCTGCTTCTGAGTACTGAGATTAAAGGTGTGGGCCACCATTGCTTAGCTCTCTAATTTATTTTTATTTTTAAAATGATTTATTTTTATTTTATGTACATTGGTGTTTAGCCTGCATGTATGTCTATGTGAGGGTATCAGACCCCTGAAATAGGAGTTAATAGTTGCGAGCTGCTGTGTGGGTGCTGGGAATTGATCCAGGTCCTCTAGAAAAGCAGCCAGTGCTTTGAGCCACCTCTCCAGCTCCCTATTTTTAACAGCAAATACATTTTTGGAGGTGTTAGACATAGAACACAAGGTCTAGGACATAAAGGCCACCGAGTTTCAACCAGCCTTGTTCCATTATCTATGACAATAGTATCCTTTGTTGTTTTACTGACTTTATTGTGTGTGTACCATGTGCATGCAGGAGTGAGCCTATGGAGTCCATGAGTGCATAGGAATAACCTGAAAGTGGAATAACAGAAAGTTGGTTGATAAACCAGCTCAACAGCCATTTTATAGTAAGGACAAACAGAAACCATCTCTGTAGGCTTAGGTTCTTTAAAACCTATTTTAAATGTTTTAATTTCTCTTCTAGTCCATTACCCACAAAGGTAGTAGAAAGGCGAGGTTAATAGAGCAAAGAAGGATACAGACCTGTTTAGGAATAGATGTTGGAGCAAACCTAGTCCGTGTTGTCAGGACACCAGCAGTGTAGTTTACACCAATAAGTAGTGGCAGGACTTGACAATACAATTTACGAATTAGTAATGGCGGTTTGATCTAGAAGAAATCCTAAGGCCTAATAGGTCCGAATCGGCAGCAGTGGCAGGAGCTGCCAGACCACCAGAGGGTTTCTGGTCTTTGCGAAGTCAGACAAACGAATACCAGCAAAGAATGGCAAGGCGCACCAATGCCGTCCAGCATCAGCCATGTTCGCTGGGCTACATTTATACTCTCCCTAAACATGTGTTCTCTCCAGTATCCGCTCTAGTCAAACAGCACATGTCTTTTTTTCTAGGCTGCCTCCAGAAAAACACCATGTGTCTGTTCTTAGCAAAACATCTTCTCACATGTCTGTTTTAGCAAAAACATCCACTCATAAGAGTTTTCAGAAAAACATCAAACGACACAAATGAGTCTTTAAAGAAAGCAGAATTTGCATCTGTTTCTGAAGGTGTTATGACTGCCTGCTATAGTTCTTTTGCTTCAGGAGGTTGTTAAAACTGTCTTGCAATCCAACTTTTGTGTCAGAAGGTTATAGCCACCTGTTGTTATGACTGCCTTACAACCATATCTTTGTTCCAGAAGGTTAGGACCAACTTATTTGCCAGCCAAATCCTCCATTTGGAAATTCCCTACCCCTAGCTATAAAAACCTTGTTTTCCCCACGTCCAGTGTCGACCTCTTGCATCCAGTCTTCAGGGGAGTGGCAGCCCATGTACACAAATAAAAAAGCTTGCCTAAATTAATTTGGCCACAATGATTTGGGTCTGTGGTCTTTCTCACATCTTTGGATAAACTGTTGTGAGAGGGGTGGGTGGGAGTAGGAGCATCTTCATGGAAGAAGGGGGAGAGGAGGTGGGAGGGGGGGAAAGGGGATAACATTTGAAATGTAAATGCATAAAATATCCATTAAAAAAAAAAAAAAAAAACAGGGGCTGGGGATTTAGCTCAGTGGTAGAGTGCTTACCTAGGAAGCGCAAGGCCCTGG
Source organism: Rattus norvegicus (assembly GCF_021556685.1). Lineage (NCBI taxonomy): Eukaryota > Metazoa > Chordata > Mammalia > Rodentia > Muridae > Rattus > Rattus norvegicus. Next base: position 122,041,339 of record NC_141541.1, read on the forward strand.
GTTCGGTCCCCAGCTCCGAAAAAAAGAACCAAAAAAAAAAAAAAACAAAACAAAAAACAAACAAACAAACAAAAAAACCAGACACAGTTGTGAGCTATCACATGGGTGCTGGGAGTCGAATCCAGGTCCTCTAGAAGGGCAGCCAGTGCTCTTAACCTCCCAGTCATCTCTCCAGTTTCTTGAGACTCGGTGTCATCATCATACATACCATCCTGGGCTGGTCTGGAACTTGCTATCCACAATATGCTGGCCTCAAACTCAGAGCTGTCTACCTCTCTCTATTGAGTCCTAGGATATAAGGCGAGAGCCGTCCTGAGCGCACATCCTTTTTCCCTTTTTTAAGTTTTATTTTTAACTGTGTGTGTGGTCATGTACATATAAGTAGGATGTCTTGGAGACCAGAGATCGGCACCAGATACTCTGAGCTGGAATTATAATGTGTGGTGAGCTACCTGACCTGGGTGCTGGGAAGGGAACACCAATTTTCAGGAAAAGAGCTACATGGTTTTTTTTTGTTTGTTTGTTTTGTTTTTTTAAATCTTATTTTTTTCTAAGATTTATTATGTGCACAGTATTCGTTCAGTCTGCATGTATTACTACATGCTAGAGGGGGGAACCAGATCTCATTATAGATTGTTGTAAGTCACCATGTAGTTGCCTGGTAATTGAACTCAGGGTCTCTGAAAGAGTAGCCAGAACTCTTAACTTCTGAGTCATCTCTCCAGCCCACAACATGTGATTTTTAAAGATTTGTTTGTATTATATCTCATGTGTATGAATGTTTTGTCTATGTGTATGTATACGCACCAGGTACATGCCTGGTATCCATGGAGGTCAGAAAGGGGCATCACATCCTTTGGAAATGGAGTCATAGGTGTTTGTGAGTAACCATATGAGTGCTGGGAATCAAACCCAGGTCCTCTACAAACACAAGTGGTTTAACCACCAAGCCATCTCTTTAGCATCTCCCCTGCTTTTTAAACAAGTCATCTTTGATGTGTATGAGCATTGTGCTTATGTGTATGAATATGCGTGCACCACAAGCATATCTAGTGCCCCTGGAGGCAGGAAGGTATCAGCTCCCTTGGAACTGCAATTACAGAGGACTGTGAACCTCCCAGTAGGTGTTGGGAACTGAACCTGGGTGCTCTGTAAGAATAGCAAGTGCCCCAAATCTGCTCTCCTCAGCATTTGCTCTGAACCACTAAAACCACTTCTCCAGCCCCATCAGTTAATTCTTTTTTTTTTTTAAATCTTTTTTTTTTTTTTTCCCCCGGAGCCGGGGACTGAACCCAGGGCCTTGCACTTGCTAGGCAAGCGCTCTACCGCTGAGCTAAATCCCCAACCCCCCCATCAGTTAATTCTTAAAACACTTCCTAACTAGGGGAAATCAGTATTTTAAAAAGATGTATTTTGACTTTATGTGTATGAATGGTTTGTGTGCATAAATGTGCCCCATTTGTGTGCTGGTGTCCACAGAAGCCAGAAGATGGCCTTCCATCAACTCCTGGAACTAGAGCTAACAATGCTGTGAGCCAACTGAACCTGGGTCTCCTCTGGAAGAACAGCAGTGCCCCTCAACAAGGAGCAACAAGGAGCACATCTCCAGTCCTGTTTCTGTTTTTTTTTTTTTTCCGGAGCTGGGGACCGAACCCAGGGCCTTGAGCTTGCTAGGCAAGCGCTCTACCACTGAGCTAAATCCCCAACCCCATTTCTGTTTTTTTTTTGAGATAGTGTTTTCTCTATTTTATATTCCTTTGTGCCCTGGTATTTACTATGTGTAAACAAGGTACTTCTCTGCTTTTGAACTGGTGGGGTCAGAGGTGGGAACCACCATGCCCAACTTCCATTTTTTGAGACAAGGCGTTATCTCTCTTAGGATGGCTTTATATCCAAAGATGGCCCTGGTCTCCACCTTCACCATGCTGTGGTTACAGGTCTGTGTGACCAGGGCTGGCTTCGGGGATTAAAAACCCAGGACTTTATGGATGCCAAGAAAGCATTCTACCAATTGAACCAGCCTCCAGGATGGTTTTGAAACAGACTCTGATTTAACACAGAATCTCATCTTCAGCCTGTCTAGAATAGAATTTTTTTAAGACTTGTCTTTTTTTATGTGTAAATGAAAAATTGAAACTAGGGCTGTCAAGATGGTAGTGGTTAAGAGCACTTGCTGTTCTTCCAGAGGTCCTAAGTTAAATGTTGGTTCATAACCTTCTATACTGTGATCTTCTGGCACATGCGCATAAATACAGGCACAATACTGTATATATAATAAAAAGTTAAATGTTGGTTCATAACCTTCTATACTGTGATCTTCTGGCACATGCGCATAAATACAGGCACAATACTGTATATATAATAAATAAAGGGGCCTTCAGTGTTACAGAGCACAAGGAGATGACTTGGTGAGGAAAAGTCTTCACTGGCTAAACCATCTTGCTGGCCCAATGATATTAAAAAATTAAAACAAAAAACATCACCATTGACAAAACTCCAAAGGCAAAAGCACTTGGGAGGGGGGGCAGAGACAGACAGACTGCCGGACGCCCGCCCCCAAGACTGGACCAGCGCATTTGGTACATTAGAGCTCCTAACCCCGAGCCAACTCTTCAGCTCCTTTCTTGAGACCTTTATCTTTGTTTTCTTCAGTCCTTTGTTTATGAGCCAACACCTTTGTTCAGCTCATTAGAAAACTTACTTTTGGGCTGCAGAGATGGCTCAGTGGTTAGGAGCACTGACTGTTGTTCCAGAGGTCCTGAGTTCAAATCCCAGCACCCACATGGTGGGTCACAACCATCTGTAATGAGATGTGATGCCCTCCTCTGGTGTGTCTGAGGACAGCTACAGTGTACTTATGTATACTAATTTAAATACATCTTTAAAAAAAAACTTATGTTTCAGAGAAGAAAGTGTTGTCCAATAAGAGCCAACCAGGATCTTGTAACTTGGGGCGGGGCTTAGCCCAATGGTAGTGATGAAGCACCTGCCCATCATGCACAAGTCCTTGGCTACCACAGCTTCCCCATCCCAAACCGTCCAGGTAAGCTTACAGGGCTTGCAGCTGACAGAGTGGCAAGAGCAGGTGCTGTTTGAGTGTGGGGACCTGACTTTGCTTCCCAGCACCCATGGAAAAAGCAGGTGCGGCTGCACACCCTGGAGCGTCAGCAATGAGGTGGGGGAGGTCACTGGATTGTCAGGTCATGTAGGATGCTCACAGGCAGAAAGAAAGACAGTACTGTGCAGAGGTCCCGGCCCACTGTGTACATGTCTACAGCACATATGCAGTGGATGCTCACCGCCGCAGGTACTCACTTGAGGTTTTCTAACTCCTGTTTCCTCAGGGGAGAAGACGGTGGAGCAGGAATGAGCTTATCTCCATCATGGCTTTTACTGCTGAATAGAGAAAGACTCTCAGGGCTGACAAGAAACAAACGAGTGTACAGTTTGCTTTCCCGTTCCCACTCCACCACGCCAACCCAGTTCTGACAACAGACATGCTAACTTCATACAACCCTACTCTACTACCAACTCTGTCCTACCACATCGTCCCTAGTCCTCAACAGTACTTTACCCAGTCTCTAGCTGCAAACACCTCACTTAAGTACCTCCGCACAATCACTCGGCTTCAAAAGGTTTTTCCTTTTTCCTTTCCTTTCCCCTTCCTTCCTTCCGTCTTGTGTTGTTTTTTCCAGACAGGGTTTCTCTGTGTATCCCTGGCTGTCCTGGCGCTCACTCTATCGACTAGGTTATGGCCTCAAACTCAAGAAGAGATCCAGCTGCTTCTCCCTCCCAAGTGCTATGATTAAAGGTGTGCACCACCACTGCCCAGCTCAAAATTTCTTTAGTAAATAAGCTGGGGTTGTGGTTCAGTTGATAGAGTGTATGTCTAACATGCATGAACCCCTAGGATCTATTCCCGGCACTGCATAAGCCAGGCATGATGGTGTGTGCCTTTAATACAAAGATATAGGAAGTAGTGGTCACAGGGCTAGAAGCTCAAGGCCACCCTCAGTTACCTAGTGTAACTGGTCTGTGTGAGATCTTGTCTTAAATTTTCTATAATGAATACTTATAAATTTGTAATAATCAAGAAAAGAGGTGTTGTAATAGAGAAACAGTTTAAGGGTGATATGTAGAGAGCAGACCTTCTAGCTGGGCATGGTGGCTCACACCTCTGATCCAGCAGCACCAGGGAGGCCAAGGCAGAAGGCTCATTACAATTCTGAAGCTGACTTGCAAATAGGAAAAAAAAAGAAAAAGCTTTTCTTTTTTTTTCTTATTTTTTGTTTGTCTGTTTTGTTTTTTTTTTTTGGGGGGGGGGGGACGGGGTCTTTAACAGCCCTGGCTATCCTGGAACTCAAGTTGTAGACCAGGCTGACCTGTCTGCCTCTATCTCCTAACTGCTGGGACAAAAGGTATGTGCCACCATGTCTGGCTGGCACTTTTTTTTTTTTTAAAGATTTATTCATTTATTATATGTAAGTACACTGTAGCTATCTTCAGACACACCAGGAGAGGGCATCAGATCTCTTTACAGATGGCTGTGAGCCACCATGTGGTTGCTGGGAATTGAACTCAGGACCTCTGGAAGAGTAGTCGGGTACTCTTAACCACTAAGCCATCTCTCCAGCCCTGGCTGGCACTTTAAAAAAAAAAATACATTTTAAAAATGTGTGTATGTGAGTATTTGTGGCTGTACATGTGCTATGGTGCACAAATGGCTGCCCGCCTACCTCTGCCTCCCAAGTGCTTGGGTTAAAGGCAGATTCCACCTCACCCCAGGTTGGCTTCTAATATTCAATAAATACTAAAAAAATTGCTGTCTCTGACACCAACAAGATTTTCAAATATTCCCACTGTTAACCTAATGGTATTTCTCTTCCTTCCTATTTCTTTAGTCAGGGTTTTGTTACATATCCTAGGTAGTATACAAGTGTCCTTCTGCCTCTCAGAACTGGGCTACAGGTGTGCACCACCACACCTGGCTCTGGCCTTAAAGTTGCTCCTTTAAGAAATAAGAGCCTATTTTGTCTTAAAGCACTCTGCTCTCTTAGCTTCTATTTCTCTTCAGAAACCATCTTCTTTGGTATGAGTAAATTTTGGAACTGCTGGATAAAGCTTGGGAAGCTATCTAAAGGACAGACAGACAACAAGCTTGCTGAAGAAGTCCTGAAGGACTTTTGCCAAGGGGAGGTGGGGGTGCATTGTCTAGATTTTTGTAGAGTAACTTGAGAAGAGGGAACCTCAATTGAGACAAGGCCTGGAGGCAAGTCTGTGGGGCACGTTCTTGACTGCTTTCTGATACAGAAGGACTCAGCCCACTTGGGTGGTGCCACCCTGGACAGATGTTTCAGGGTTGTGTAAAAAAGCAGTGAGCTCTGGGAAGCAAGCCATGTAGAATAAGTCTGTTCTTTCTCAGCCTCTGCTTCAGTTCCTGTTCTAATTTCCCTCAACAACAGTATGCGATCAAGACCAAACCCTTCCCTTCCTCTGATGGGTTGAATAAGACTGCACTTTTAGACGCATTTATCTGAACGCTCAGTGTAAGGGCGCAGTAGTATTTAAAGGGATTAGGAGATGTGGCTGGGTTGGGGGAAGTGTGTCACTAGGGTACGCTTTGAGTTCAAAAGCTCAAGTCAGGTCCCAGCATCTCGCTCTTCTGCTGCGGTGGATGCAGATGTAGAACTGAGATACTTTCTCCAGCGCCACGTCTGTCTGTCTGGGCGCCGCCGCACTCCCTACCATGACCAGAATGAACTAAGCCTCGGAACTGTAAGTTGCCATGGTGTCTTAAGATACTTCCCAAGTTGCTTTTGGCCACAGTGTTCACCACAGCAGTGAAGAGCGACAGGACAGAGGTGAGAAAGATGGGTACCTGCACGTCTCACTGCTCTCGCTGCTTTCCGCATTTCCTCCAAGTTGGCTGCTGCTCTTGGAGCCGTTTTCCTGCTTTGGATCTTGCTGCTCTTCAGGTAACAGCAACAAGGCATTTCTGAGACAGATGGCTGCAAACTCCACACTGGCTACAGGAATGGCTGAAGACTGCCCATCGCTTCAAAGAACAAGAGAAATAAGCTGAACGGACTGTAGAAAAATAAACCCGACTTTCCTGCTATAAGGAATCATTAACTGTTAAGGTGCAAGCCTTTAATCTCAGCACTCGGAGGGAGAGGCAGGCTGACCTCTGTGAGTTCAAAGTCAGTCTGGTCTACACCTCCTAATCTTTTTAAATAGTACCACTCCCTGTTGACTAAGACAGAGAAATCCTATCTCAACAAAATAAAACGAGATGGAATCATTAACTGTTACTGAACACTTTCTCTAATGGACAAAAAATTAACAGAAGCTGTTATAAGCAAACGGTAAAGAACCACCGAGTCTCCCTCAAGACATGGAGTACAAAGGACTGTAAACATTCATAAGAGGAGGGTGGGATCAATACTCCGCACTGTCAATACCAATGCAAGAGAACTAACTGTAGACAACGCCCTGAGAACAGAGGGTAGAAAAGACCCGTTATGGGGGGCTGGGGATTTAGCTCAGTGGTAGAGCGCTTACCTAGGAAGCGCAAGGCCCTGGGTTCGGTCCCCAGCTCCGAAAAAAAGAACCAAAAAAAAAAAAAAAAAAAAAAAAAGGCCCGTTATGAATGTGAAGGCTGTGGGGTGGGCAGAGAGAGCTTAGAGGTTAGGAGCACCAGCTGTTCTTTCAGAGTGACTTCCAGCACCCACATGGTGGCTCAGAACTCTGTGTAACTCTGTTCCAAGAGACACATGCCCTCTTCTGAACTCCATGGGGACCAGGCATGCATATGGTACACATAAATGCCCACAAAATAACCCCTCTCCCCCCAAAAACCTTAAAAACTAAGTCAGCACATGGGTCAACATTGTTTTAATGTTTTTGTTTGTAAATATTTTTAATCAGAGGTTGGATGAATCCTTGGAATGGGAACTCACAGACAAGGGTAAAGGAGCAGCAACTCTCTAGGAAGACAAAGGAGACACAAAAATGCCCTCTTCTGGACATCCTGATTCATGGCAGTGACTAGTCTGCTTCCTTAGGATCTGGTGGACAGTTTCAGCGCCCACAAGTACACTAGATCATGATTACAGTTGACAGACAGTGTGGGCCTGTCTACTGATGCAGCAATAAAATGTCACCACAGAGCAATTCCTCCCATGAAATGACCAAGGCCAAGCTACTTCCCACTAAAACCACAGCACTAACAGTACTATTACGGAGGCACACTGGCTCATGGTAAAATACTTACTTGTAGACAGTGTTCTGAATAGACTGTGACGCCAGAACTATTTTACGGTGATACCCTTGACCAACAATAGACTGTACAATTCCCTTTTTTGTGGGAAGACCTTTGGTTTCTTGCTCAGAAGTCTAAAAAACGAAAAATATTTAAGATAAAATGTAAAGAAATAGCATAAAATATGATCAATTAATTTATAATTATGTTTTTTTAAAAAGATTTATTTATTTTATATATGAGTACACTGTAGCTGCTTTCAGACACATCAGAAGAGGGCATCAGATCTCATTACAGATGGTTGTGAGGCACCATGAGGTTGCTGGGATTTGAACTCAGGACCTCTGGAAGAGCAGTCAGTGCTCTTAACTGCTGAGCCATTTCTCCAGCCCAAATTTTAGAATTATTAAAAGTGTGTGTTTTGTGTGTGTGAGACAGGGTTTTGTTCTGTAGCACAAGCTGGTCCCAAACTTGCAATCCTCCTGCTTCAAACTCCCGTGTGTTAGGATTACTGTCATAGCCACGTTGTGAAACTACATGTCCCCCACTGTATTTGTATGTGTGATGCACATGTATGCACATGTGCCTATTTGTGAGCCTGGAGGCCTGCAGGTAACACATGGAGATGTGCTAGGTTTTTCTCCTATTTTTTGAGGCAGAGTTTCTCGGCAGAACTGTGGTGGTTTGAATAGGTATGGCCTCCATAGACTCATGTCTATGAGTGCTTGGTCATAGGGTATGACACCATTAGGAGGTGTAGCCTTCCTGGAGTGGGTGTGGCTTTTGTGGAGGCTGGCTTTGAGGTAATAGATGCTCAAGCTATGCCCAGTGCAGTACAGAACTGCCGAAAGGCTTTTGTAAAAACTTTTTTAAAAACTAAGGTACAGGAGAGATGACTCAGTAGTTTAGAGCACTTGCTGCTCTTGCAGAGGATCCCGGTTATTTCCAGCACCCACAGGGTAACTCAAATTTCAGAGGCTTTGATGACCTTTTCTGACCTCTGTGGGCTGCACACGAATATGGTGCGTACATATATAAGCAGGGAAAACACTTACATACATAAAAATAAACCTTACCAATGAAAACCCCAAAGTACAGGGCTAAAGAAGTAGCTCAGTGGTTGAGTACTCCCTGTTACGCACAAGGCTCTGAGGTGGAACCAGAACGCGAACATCCATCACGCTTGCTCACAGGCCTACCCTCCCGCCCCACCCCTCTCTCAATAACGTCTGAGTCTTAGCCCCCTCTCTGCTGCTCTCAGGCCAACTACTCAAACACTGGGTGCGAAGCTGCACAAAGGCTTCCTTTAAACCCTGCCACTTTCCCCTGCTCGTCAGAAAATCCTGCTCAGGGAAGAACCTCAACGTCCTACGGAACCTATGGCGGGCAGGGGTGCCAGGAGAGCCTTAGGGAGCCAACGGCTTCACATCCCAAGGGAACGTGGGGAGAGAGGGGAGGGGAACCCACACCCCTGGTGGTTTTTATTTCACCTGCTTCACACTGACCCCGCTCAACCAGAGACTCAGAGGCTGCTACCAACCTAGAGAGAACAACTCGGGGCAGTCCATCTTTAGACACTGAGGACCAGTGTGTCAGAGAGGACACGAGACTGTCATGTGAGTCACTGGAGGGAGTGCTCTACTCCTGTCCATTCTCACCTGTCAGAACCAGGTGTTCTCTGACCACCCGGACACAGGCCATCCTCATGCTCTCAGATGGCACAGCCTAAGCCCAGCAGGAGCCACCACTGTTCTGACACAGACGCCTCACTGGCATCAACCCTTTGCCAAGATTTAGAGCTAAGCAACTGTGAGCAGAAGACTTACATTCAGTGGTGGTGAAAAAGGAAATGAGATCTTAGATTCCCAAGTATCTTTTGCTTTCCCTGTAACAAGTGTAGAAGAGAAGAAATAGAGGTTCAAAGAGCTACGCATCAGTGCTCACCCCTTTATTGGCAGCAATGCAGCACTCAGCCAGCCGGAGCCAAAGACGAGGATTCGCGTGGTACACCTGAACAGCTTCAACCAGACACTCAAAGGCAGCAAGAGGCCTCCCGACGTGCAGCAGCTGGATCCCACAGTTGTACAGCAGCTCGTACCTTTTGTTGGCCAGCAATGTACACATGGGTCTTCCAGAAAACTTTTTGCCTGGTGATAGAATTTGGAGAATAGATCATATTAAGGTTCTGTTGTACTGCAGGCCTTTGTTCTCCCGAGCAAACACGCCCCTGTTTAGTACTAGTAACTCCAATGTGAAACTCTAACAGCTCTTTCCAAGGGGGTCTCCCAATCCCTAACTCCACAAGTTCCTGCCAGTCACTTCAGATGTCTGTGCTAGGAAGGACAGAGATGTCCTTGCGTCTGTCAGCTCTTCTGCCAGTGTTGCTTCAGGGAGCCGAAGAGCTGAGGTGTGCCACTGGCTGTCTGAACCTTACAGCACCTTGCCCTACTTCAGACTGCTTGGCCATTTTGTTTCCACTTGCTACACTTTTTCAGTGACCGAGTCTACAATACAATCACTTGCCACTCAAAATATATTCTTTTTTTTTTTTTTTTCTTTTCCCGGAGCTGAGGACCAAACCCAGGGCCTTGTGCTTGCTAGGCAAGCGCTCTACCACTGAGCTAAATCCCCAACCCCTCAAAATATATTCTTCAGCAACTGAATAAGTGTTTAAGATTTTAAAAATTAGAAAGTTGCTTGATTTTAATCATTTCTGATCAAAGATCCATATAATCTGAATGTAAATTACAAAGTTCAGCAAGTTGCTTTAAGGCTGTCGGACTTGTGAAGTTCTGCCAACAATTTATAATACTGCTAGCCCACAGTCAAGAAAGCCTAGCGACCAATCAGAGCTGGATGACACACCATGAGGATGCAGGATTACTGATCCACATCATAACAAACTGAAGTAATGGGATTTTTTGGTCTTTTCTACCCCTAACCCCCATGTCTACGTGCTTTCACATGTGTACGTGTGTGTACATGTGAAGCCCAAGCTTGAGGTCACGAATCTCCCTCAATCATCCTTTTGTCTTATTCTTGAGGTGGGGTCTTTTAATTAGACTGAAGCGCCCTGACAGAGCTCGCCAGCTTGCTCCAGGGACTTACATCTTTGACTGGATGATTGCTACTTCTTTGATTATGACATCTTAAAGCAAAACTTGTCTCATCCTCCAAGCCCTGAATGTCTCCCCCAGCCCCAGATCCCTTCCCCAATGCTTGTTCTTTCACCATGTGTATCCAGCAGGACACTGCCGGTCCCCAGTGCCAGTTTACCTGGATCGGTGTTACCCGCACTGAGCTGGGCGCAGACATTGTCATTTTCCTGCAGAGCCTTCTTGAAGTAGAAAATCCCCAAATTGTGCTTGCTCATGGCAAAATGGATACAACCAAGATTATTCCAGAACATGCATCTCAAGCACTCACCTGAAAACAACACAGACGACTTTACCCAGAGAATGTGTCTTTGCAGTCCCCCATGCAAACAGCAGACCTAGGTGCTGTCAGTTAGCTAACCTATTTGGAAAGTCACTTAGTCCCTACAGGACAGTTCATGAGGCACAGTGAAAACCTAAGGGCTGGACAGGGTGACACCCTGTCTTGCTGGATTTCTAAAACAACCCTGAATACTTTTTTATTCATCCTATTTTTTTTAGCAAGTGACAAAAACAACTTATTATACATGCCATACATCCCACTGAAACCCTGAAACCCTGACAAACGCAATCTGTAAAGCACCTAGAAATGGGAAGCTGGAGTTTAGCTCAATGGTAGAGCTGGCTTAGCATGCATAAGGTCCCAAGTTGAACATGCACACACATGGAAACAGCTAGGATACATTAAATGGAGAATAGCAGGGAGAATGTATGCAGTAAAACAGTCTACAAACCCTGCTTCATCTTAAGCCTAAGTAAGTGTCCCCTCTATTTACGCCATCTGTCCACCTACCATCCATCATATCACCAACCACCTCAGACAGGACTGTGCAGAAAAGGCTGGCCTCATCTCAGCTCTCTCTAGTTGAGCATGACCTTCTAATTCTCTTGCCTCTACTACCCAGAGGGTAGGGATCACAGACAAATACCTGGTTTGTGTGGTGCTGGAGATGAAAGCCAGGGCTTTGTGTATGACAGAGAACTCTATCGACTGGTAGGACCCTAGTACTGTTCTCCTTATACTAAGAGGGTCTTGCACCGGTCCTGGTGGCTTACAACTCACTATGCAACTGAGGCTGGCTTGGGCTTCTGGCAATGTCTCTGCCTCAGCCTCTGGAGTGCAGGGATCACAGGAGCCATCTGCCGTGCCCAGCTGGCATTATTCTTAGCTTATGCATTATCTCATCTGGTCTATCAGTTGCCCCTATCTAGGAAGTCAGAGACTGTCACAGAAGCCTTTGTCACATGCTTTAAATACTAATGTCTACTAACAGTTGTCACTTGTTCTGTGACTTAATCATTCATATATATATACATATACATATACATATACATATACATACACATACACATACATACATACATACATACATACATACATACATACATACATACATATATGGTTTGTTTGTTTCAAGACAGGGTTTCTCTGTGTGGCCCTGGCTGTCCTGGAACTTGCTCTGCAGACCAGGCTGGCCTCCAACTCACATGGATCTCTTCCTCTCAAGTGCTGGAACTAAAGGTGTGTGCTATCACATGTTTGTGGTTTTAATCACAAAAACTGAACACTCTTTTGTGGTTGAATCTTTAGCTATCTCTCCAAGATTGTGGGTAATGTTTGAGCAAGCCTTCACCACAAAGTAGGGTATTCACCCCAGTTTTCTTCTGCACTTTTATTTTTAGTCTGCATTGGTGTTTTGCCTGCATGTATGTGTATGTGAGGGTGTCAGATCTTGGAGTTACAGACAATTGTGAGCTGCCATGTTGGTTGCTGGGAACTGAACCCAGGTCCTGTGGAAGAGCAGTCAGCACTCTTAATCACGGGGCCATCTGTGCTTTTATTTTTACATTCCAATGCTTTACCTTGGTAGATTTTTTTTCTTTTGATGAAAATAACCTAACTTAGCCTTCACTTTCTAAATGAGCATTCCAAAACCATTTCCTGAGCCTGTGTGGTGGCAGAGTGACAGCACATGCATGCCTATAATCTTTGCACTTGCAAGGTGAGGGCAGCAGCAGTGAAGTTCAAGGCTATCCTTGGTTACACAGCAAGTCAAAGGTAGCCTGCTGTATGTGAATCTGGGCCTGATGTTTCACACTTTAATCCCAGTAGTAGGGAGGTAGAATGAGTCAGATCTCTGAGTTTGAGGCTGGCCAGAGCTGTACAGTGAAACTCTGTCTCAAAACAAAAGAAAATTACTAGTTAATAAATGTAATAACTAGCATGACTACTTTATCCTCATGACACAAAACACCAGATTAAGATGAGTTGTTAACAGGATACTCACTGCCGAATTACCAAGGCTGTAGGCGCTGAGCTTTAAATGAGGCAGTACTATTAAGAAGAGAAGGGGACAGTTTTCTTTTACCTGTTTTCATGAAGCCTGGATGCTCGGCAATGTTTGAACTATTTAACAGCTTCACTGCTTTTCGATAATTGCCCCTTAAGTACTCAAAGTTGCTTTTAAGAAACAGGGAAGGTGCGGACTGAAAAGGAATACGAAAGTGATTTAGAGTTTGTTTTCGCTGTCTTCTGCACTACCGTCACACTGCTGTCCGGAAGCGTTTACGACACAAATCACTAAGCTGAGTCAGCCACAGAAAACAATTCCTAAACGCTCACTGACCTGCTGTCTTTCTAAAATACCAACATCTCAAAGAGTTGAGTGGCCACCTAAAAAAAAAATCACTAACACGCATACACAGAGTATCAACAAACTGTCTTCATTCTCTGCATCCTCCTGCGCCCAGCCTGCTCCATGTTCAATATGTTCAAGTGATCTTCTGCCTAAGCCTCTTAAGTCGTTGGGAATACAAGCACAGAACCTTGGGCCTGGCCTAACTGAAAGTCAGTTTTACAGCACAAACTAGGACTTTTGTTTTAATGGTTATTGCAAAATTGATGGCCATGGTAGTCTGAATGAAAACGCCCCATAAACTCACCCCCCGTCAGAGGATGTGTTACCGGGGTCAGGCTTTGGGGTTTAAAAGGCCTGTATCATTCCCAGACATCTCTCTATTCCTTGTGCTCCCGGATCAAATGTAAGCTCTCAACTACGACTCCCCACGCCTGCCTAAGTGCCAACCTCCCTGCCACAAGGACTCTCTTCCTCAGAACTGTGAGCCCCAGACTGGACAACTCATCTTGGAAGTTGTCTTGGTTATGGCGTCTTCTCAGAGCAGAACAGTAACTAAGAGAATGGTCTTCCCTGCTTCTTTTTGATTTTAAAAAACACTGTGTGGAGTGAATAAGAATGACCCCTCAGGCTCGAATTAGCAGGTGTGGCCTTGTTAAGGAAGTGTCACTGGGGGATGGGTTGAGGTTTCACAAGCTCAAGCCAGGATCAGTCTCTCTTCCTGCTGTCTGGGGATCCTGCTATAGAACTTGCAGCTACTTCCTCAGTGCCATGTCTGCCTTCATGCCACCATTCTCCGGTCTCCCCACCATGTTGATTATGAACTAAACCTTAAAATGGTAAGCAAGTCCCAGTTAAATGGTTTCCTTTTACAAGTCGCCTTGGTCATGGAGTCTCTTTACAGCAATAAGGCACTAAGACAAAGCTAAGTTCTTTTTTACCTTATGTGTAAATGTGCAAGGGAGTGGACACATCGTGTATGGGTGTTTATGGAGACCAGAACAGGAGGCCAGATCTCCTGGATCTGGGGTTTATAGCAGGTTGTGAGCCACACAACATGGTTGATGGGAACCAAACTCAGGTATCCCTGTAATAGTATTATAAATTCCCAATTACTGAGCAATCCCTCCAATCCCTCCAGCCTCCCCCCACCCCTTCCTTTTTTTTTTTCCCCCTTTTCTTTTTTTTCGGAGCTGGGGACCAAACCTAGGGCCTTGCACTTGCTAGGCAAGCGCTCTACCACTGAGCTAAATCCCCAACCCCCTCCCCCTTTAAAAAAAAAACAAAAACAAAACACATGGTCTCACATAGGAACCCAAGCTGGTCTTGAACTTGCTGTCTAACCAAGGAAGACTTTGAACTTCTGATCTGACCAAGTCTACCACCCAAATGCTGATACTGTAGGTCAGGGACGCCACACCCAAGCATTTTATTTATGTGCACACTATGGAGGGACGTCCTTTTCATTTTTAAGATTTTATTTTCACTTTCAATTACTATATGATGAGAGTGGTAGTCTGTATACTAGAGTCCAGCACAATTGAAGGTAGAGGAGGGTTTAGATCCCCTGGAGCTGGAGTAACAGGCAACTGGGAGCTGCCTGATGTGGGTGCTCACATTGCAAGAGCAGTGAGTGCTCTTAACTGCCAAGCCATCTCTACAGCCCTTGCTTTTAACATGGGCACACTTCAGCCCAGGCTAGCCTTGAATTCCTAATCCTCCTGCCTCCACCTCTCAAGTGATAGAACTGTATTCCCCGTGTGTGTGGTGTGTGTGTGTCTGAGTCTGAGTGGTGCTAGGCCAGTGTTGTATTACTGAGCTGTCCCCAATCTTTCTCCTTTCTTAGGATTCAACTTTCATTAATTCAGAATATCCAGTTATTCTTACAAGTATAAAAAGAAACTATGTTACTATATGAACAGAAGAAATTCCAAACAAAGTTTTGTTTGCAGTTACCAATCTTTCTATTCTTGGCAAGGATTTTGTATCACTCTCATTAAATCTTCATACTAGAGGGGCCTCCAGAGAGAACTGATTTAGAATGCAAATGCCACAAAGGTCTGGACACTGTACTTTGTGAAGCACCATCCCAGGAGTTATTTACTCACTCAGAAACATGCTCTCCATCTATGGTCTAGTCCTTTTTCTCTGTCTGGCCTTCTGTTGGCCCAGAGATCTGCTGGTCACTAAATAACTGTAGTCTCAGGGTTATTCTAGGTAGAGGTACTTCAGATGTTCATGGCCTCAGGTACAAACAGTAAACTGCACAACAATGATCAGTTTTTTTTTTGGTTCTTTTTTTCGGAGCTGGGGACCGAACCCAGGACCTTGCGCTTCCTAGGTAAGCGCTCTACCACTGAGCTAAATCCCCAGCCCCCAATGATCAGTTTTTAAAAACAAGATTTACAGGCTAGAGAGATGGTTCAGTGGTTAGGAGCACTGACTGCTCTTCCAGAGGTCCTGAGTTCAATTCCCAGCAACCAGAGTGGCTCACAACCATCTGTAATGGGACCTAACACTCTCTTTTGGTGTGTCTGAAGACAGTAACAGTGTACTCACAAACATGAAGTAAATATTTTTTTAAAACAACAACAAAAACAAGATTTATTAATTGGGTGGTGGTAATGCACACCTTTAATCCCAGTGCTTGGGACTCACTCCTGATCTACAGAGTGAGTTCCAGGACAGTAAGGGATATACAGAGTAACCCCATCTTGAAAAACCAAACCGAAACTAAAACCAAAACCAGACCAAAAAAAAAAAAAAAAAAAAAAAAAAAAAAAAAAAAAAACCACCAAAACAAAACAAAAAGCAGAAAACAAAATCAAGCAACAACCCCACCCTCCACAAAGAAACCCCAAGATTTCTTTACTCGAGTGTATGTGTGTACGTATATGTACCTGTGTGTAGAGGCCACAAGAAAGCAGCAGGTGTCCTACTCTCTTTCTCCCCATTCTGCTGAGTTTTGAGGCTGGGTCTCCCCCTGAACTTGGAGCATATTTCCAATGGTAGGCTGGAAACCAGCAAGCCCAAAATCTTCCTGTTCCTCTCAGAGCTGGGGTTACAGACTGGTGTTTTATCTTTGCAAACTGACAAATCCTCGCAGTCTAACTAAGAAAGCCAGAAACTGATAACGGGAGGAGAGCCAGGAGGAACTTACATTTCCAGCTGTGTTCATGACAGACTTGATCTCCCTTTTGCATGCCTTCAGCGACTTCATCTGGATGTACCCTCTGACTTTGTACTGCAGGTGAGAACAGAGACACACAAGAGGGCGGGTGGGTCACTTATATGTGCTCGGCTCCAGCTTGGCTCGACAGTCCACGACAGTAAATCTCATTTGCATACAACAGGTCAAAGACAGTCACATGCAAATGCAACTTCAAAATTATCTTAAATATCTGTTTCCTTTTTCTTTTCTGTGGTGTTGGGGATAGAAACTAAGGTTGCCCGCATGGCAGTCCATCACTCTACTCCCAAGCAAAACCTACAAATTCGCATCTGCATAAGATAATTTTAAAATTTCATATATTACTTTATCATACACTGTAGGCTACTTCAGACTTATATACAGTAATTTATAGAAGTCACAATGTATATATCTCAAGCAAAATATATTCAGAGGGATAACTGCGCTCTCAACTCCAAGTCTTTCAAGTGGGTAAGCACTCCAGTCAGTGCTCCCGGGCCTCTCGCACACCCACCCTGAGTGTGCATACCTGGTGTATCTTGGACTTGGCAGCCTCTATCAGCGCTGCACTCTCAGCCTTAGGATTGGATCCGTCTTTGCTGCTGTTATTGCCAGTCTATGAAATAGGGAAACATAGTCAATCGCACAGCTCTGATGTACTGATTTCCGGGTGAGCTAGCACAAGTGCCCAAGTCAAGTGCCCAGAGGCCATTCCCAAACCGAAACCTCTGCAGAGCCCACTGCAGAGCCTACTCCTAGGGACTGAGAGTCATGTGGTATGCCTAACAGGAAACTCATGGATGAGCGCAACCATGGACCCATTTACAAGTCATAGGTGCCATTCAGACTAGCCCTCTAAAACCCAAGACAGACCCTGTCTCTTTATGCCTTTTCCACTATAAACACTACCAATACCGCTGAAGCCCAGCTTCCTTCCCCCACGGTCCTGACACTCAGACCCACTTTCCCTGCAGTGGGAAAATGTCACCCAGCCACTCCCCACACTTCCAGACACTGCTCCTTCCCTGGCTCTCCGCCAAGCCATTCACCCTGTTGTGCTGTTGTTTCTGGTATGTCAGACTGCTTGAATGTTCAAATCAAATACTCAATCACTGGAGATGTCCCTAATTTTCTTCCTTTCTACCCAGGGATTCCTTGTATTCCACGTACCCCTTCCCAGCAGAGGGTCTGGAGGACGAGGACTGCATGCAGTGTTCCTACACCGTCAGATCAGAACCTACCACACGCATCTACTGAACTAAGGCCTATTTCACCAAATATTACAAGTACCAAATACAAAATGAAATATTTTACAACACTGAGTTTAGGAATAATGCTGAGGGCACTCAACTGGAATCTCTAACACACACCTGTTGGGTTGGAAAATGGCAAACATGCAAACCTTGATAAATGGGACATTTTTATAAGGCAGTGTTCAGGGCAGGCAGACAATCACTGCGTCTCTGTGAATGCTGTCCCCATGAGCTGCAGGATACGTCACACAACAGACACTGGTCCCACTTCCAACCCAATGCCCGGCACTCACCTCGCTCTTCCCGTTTTTGTTCCCGCTACCCTGTGAAATCATCTTTTCTAGGACGGCAAGAAGATGCAGCGCTTTCTCAGCTTGGTGGGTTAATATATACAAGTCTACGAGCAGAAAGCACACTGCTTGGGCAAATTTTTCTTCTGGCAAAACAAACACACAAATAGAAAAATTACAATCCAAGGTGAGCATACATCTCTGCTTACCCTCAAACAGGACACAGCTCTGCAAAATGAAGCACATCTCCCTCAAGCAAAAGATGCCACTAAAGCCATGACTGCAAACAGCCGCTATCCCAGCACCGCCATTGTTCACTGGGTCTCCGGGCCTCTTTCACGGGAGTGTTCTCTGCACGTCTTTATAAAGTTCCCACTACGTGGGAAGAAGCCTCACTTCCAGTACTTGTGCATACCATTTAACTCCCAGTCTTCATTTATTCTAGTGTGATACTACATGTATGTGTGTGGGTGCATATATGTATCAGTAGGCATGGCGGGTCAGAGGCTCTGATTACTGAAAGTCCCTGGTTACTCTCTATGCTCTTAGCAGTGCTTCACAGCATGCAGCTACCTCATCATGTCTGTGCTGCTCTTTCTTCAGTAAGAGTGACGAGGGTCACAATTTCCCTTTTAGCTCACTGTTACACCCTCACACTCCAGAGCCATGCCTGGCTCACAGCATTGGTCTGTGCCCTCAATAAATCAGGGTTACAATTCGAATACTCTGGAAGAAATCCAACTATAAAGACAGCAGAAAGCTCAGTGTCTGTGGAGAGGAGAGAAGACAGCTAGAAAACAGCATTTTAGGGCGGTCGCTGTCCTACCCAGTCAGTAGGTACTTAGTTCAGCACAAAATGTACATCAGGAGAAAATCCTAATGTAAGCTCCGGTCTGGGGGACTGCACTGTGTCCCTGTGGCTCCTGCTGTAACGTGCACACTGACACTAACCATGAAGGACAGCTGTTGGAGGAGTTACACATGCTGACGGGAGGCAACAGGAGACAACTGCCCTTTCCTCTCAATTTTGCAATGAACCCAAAACTGCTCAAAAGAAGACAAAAACCAAACAAAACCCAAGTAGTAAAAAGTAAAAAACTAGCTGCACATGATTGGTGCCTTTCATCCCAGCACTGAGGAGAGGCAGGAAGATCTCTGAGAGTTCTAGGCCAGGCTGGTCCACATAACCAGACTACATAGTGAGATCCTGCCTCAGAAATAAAAGAAGAGGCTAGATGGGAAGTGGCTCAATGGGTAAGGAAGCCTGCTGCTCTCCTGAGGACCCAAATTCGGTCCCCAACACCCACATCAGGCAGCTTGCAATCGCTGTAACTCTAGTTCTAGGGTACTGGATGCCTTTGCTTTCCAGGCATCTGTACGCATGTGCAAACACCCACAAAGAGACATACCCCCAACGCACATAAGTAAAAATATAAATAAACAAAAACTTTTAAATAGAAAAACTAAAACCATAATTTTCACAAAAACAAATTTGTCTAAATGACTAGTACAAAGTTTTATATTCTCTTAGCTGTAGTATAGGTTAACAAACGGCATGCTGTGAACTGATGGGAAATTCAGAAAAACACTGCCAATGCTCTCAAGCACACAGAGGGGTCCCATTCAACCTGTAGCTTCATGGAGGGACCCAGTCCCGTCACACAGTCCCTACCAGTGCCTCTCTCCTGGCCAGCCTACCAGTCACCAAGCCGTCAGGCCTGAAGAAACAGGCAGCCGCTCAACGGTTCCCGAGAGTCAGTTATCGACTGCTCATCCAGCTGTCAAAGGCTCTTCCCAGGTGCCCCAGAGGCATCAGCACACTGCACCACCTGCAGTCCAGTGACCATCACAGACAGGTGCTCCTAAGTCAGGATGTCTCACTGACGTCTGATGTACTAGAAAGAGCAGGCTGCATGAGGGCTGGAGAGCAATGCCACTCTCTAACCTCGCGCCAGCCTGCTGCTGACCTGAGAACTCCTTCCCAATCCTCAGGCCTCGCCTAGCGTCAGGATGCAGACACAAACAGAGAAAGGAAACACTACACTGTCCTCTACCATTCCAAACTGCTCTTTTTAAAATGTTTATTTTATGTACATGGATGTTAGATGTGTATTCCTGGTGCAGAAATTCCGGTCTTCCATACACATGGACACACATGTAAAATGATGAAAAATCCTGTGTGTATATATGTGTATTTCTGGTGCATGCTGAGACCAGAACAGGCCATTGGATCCCTTGAAACTGAAGTTATAGACAGCTGTTGGCTGCTGTGTAGGGCTAGGAAGCCAACCCAA
Source organism: Rattus norvegicus (assembly GCF_021556685.1). Classification (NCBI taxonomy): domain Eukaryota; kingdom Metazoa; phylum Chordata; class Mammalia; order Rodentia; family Muridae; genus Rattus; species Rattus norvegicus. Next base: position 122,061,418 of record NC_141541.1, read on the forward strand.
TCGTCTACAGGAGCAAGAACTCCAACCCACTGAGCCATGTGTCCAGCCCTCCTAATCTTCTTTCATGGAAACTAAGGTAAGAAAGGCTCCAGGACCCTAAGGGAGTATTCAACAGCAAAGAAGAGACAAGAATTCTTTCTACTACCAACAGTTCACTTTAGCCCTTCTCTCTTTGTCCCTTCCTTCCTTTTTGATAGGGTCTCAAGTCCAGGCTGGCCTCGAACCTAGCATGTATTCGAGGATGACCCTGAACATCTGGTTGTCCTGCCTGAGTCCAGGAAGCTAGGATTACAGGCATATGACAGCATGTGAGATGTGACAGCATGTGAGGCACCTTTATAACTCAGGTGGGAAGGAGTGCTAAAAGAAACTGGCCTTCTCTAGCCTGAAATCAAATTTAGAAACGTTCCAAGAGTTTTGTTGATTTTGGTTATTTTCTATATAAAATGTGGACACAGATGTGCAGCTGAGTACGTGTGTACATGTGTGTGGAAGACAGGAATCTCTGCTGTTGTTCCTTAGTGACTCCTCCCTTTAGCTGTTCTGCCTACATGTATGTCTGTGTACTTCATGCATGCCAGATGCCTGAAGTGGCCAGAAGGCATCAGATCTTCTCAGAGTGACAGATGACTGTGAGCAGCTGTGTGGCTGCTGGGAATTGAACCCATGTGTTAGAGCAGTCGATGCTCTTACCCGTTGAGCCACCTCTCCAGGCCCTAACTCTAGTTTTCTGAGGCAGGCATCACACTAGCCTAGCGCTCATTAGGAAAGGCAGAGCATCTGGCCAGCAATCTCAGCAGCCACCTGTGTCCACCTCCCCAGCAGTGGGTTACAACCATGTGCCAGCAGCAAGCCCAGCTACTTCTTTTTTTGTTTTTTTTTTTTTATTTTGTTTTAAAATAAGATTTATTTATATAAGTACACTGTACCTGTCTTCAGATACACCAGATACTACACTTGATCTTAGCCAAAAGGCCGAGAAGCGATTTCAGATACACCAGAAAAGGACATCGGATCCCATTACAGATGGTTGTGAGCCACCATGTGGTTGCTGGGAATTGAACTCAGCAGTGCTCTTTAGCCACTAAACCATCTCTCCAGCCCTTCATGTGGGTCCTAGGCACTGAACTCAGGCCCTCACATTTACAGGGAAAGCACTCTACATATTTCTCCCATTCTTTTTTCCCTTTCCATGCAGACATATATCTCTGATTTAGGTCATCTAGGTAGAAGCAATAGACAAATCTGCAAGAAAGGGGATGAAGAGATTTCTGGCTTGAGATAACATACCGAAAGGTTCTATGAACTGATAAAGTTTTTCACCAACAGCTATGGCCTCCGTGTGCTGCCGCAGATGATAGAGAATGACTGCTTGGTTATAATACAGCATGCTGTTCTCAACGTCGTCTAACCCATCCATCTCTTCCACAGCTGAGTGGACCTGCAAAACAGTTCAGGCAGAAGGTGCTCTAACAGCAGCAAGGAAACAAACAGCAGAAGTCAGAGTTCAGCTGGGTGTGTGACCCGCCCTGTAGTCTCAGGACCTACAGATGAAGCAGAACTGACATAGGTCAAGGTCAGCAGAGGCTACACAGCGAGTTCCAGGCCAGTCTTCTGAACAGCTGTGAGTGCAGATGTATGCCCCCATGCCCAGCTCCAACACATCTTATTTTGATTTTCCTGCACTGCAATAGTGCCTTTGTCAGGCTGGTGGTATATGCCCTAATCTCCCACCACTAGGAGGCAGAGGCGGCTGTATCCTTGAGTCCCAGGCCAGCCTGCTCTACAGAGTGAGTTCAAGGACAGCAAGAGCAACAGAGAAACCCTGTCTGAAAAACAAAAAAAAAACCAAAACAAAACAAAAAAAAAAATACAAAACAATGACAAAATATACCTTCAGGTTTTATTTAGTCCTCAATACTACAAATCATTCCATCTGTTTCATATACATTAAAATTATGTTAAACATTTTAACATTTTTATATAAGTTTGGCTTACATAGCAAGTTCCAGGCCTGTCAAAGCTACACAGTAAGAATACCGATATTTATCTAATAGGTGAGAGAGATCATTCTTAACTATGTTGTCTAAGACAAGGGTATATTTAAGGGTCTAGTCCCTTAGAGAAAATAGTATGTTTTAATAAAATCCCAAGCAGCTGCATTGCAGCTGGCGGTTAGAAGCCTTTAACAGAGTTTGTTTTTATTTCAGTGTATGCGGAGTGTTTGCATGTATGCATGTGCACCTCAAAGGCAAGGAAAGGGCATGGGGTCCCCGGGAACTAGAGTTATAGATGGCTGTAAGCTGTCACCTGGGTGCTGGGAACCAGACCCAGGTCCTCTGGGACAGCAGCATCCAGTGCTTTTAACCACTAGGCATCTCATCAGCCTCTACAATAAACTTTTATGGGCTTTGTTAGAGTTTATGAGAATCTACAACTGATAGTCTCCTCCAATCATCAGAGTAAAAAAAAAAAAATCTATCTATCTATCTATCTATCTATCTATCTATCTATCTATCTATCTATCTACCTTTAATGTATAATGCATATAGATGTCTGTGCACACGTGCCTGGTACCCACAGTGGGAAGAGGAGGGCAATGGATCTCCTAGAACTGGACTTGCAGATAGTTGTTGAGTTGCCATGTGGGTGCCGGGAATCAAACCTGGGTCCTCTATTTAAAAAAAAAAGCAGCCAGCGCTCTTAACCACTGACCCATCTCTCCAGACACAAGACAATGACATTTTATTAAGATGACTACACTATTCCTGTGTGTACACAATGAAGAGGAGGATGGGTGTCAGTCATGTATGGAGCCCCGAGGACAGGCTTGTGTTGCAAGTGTGTCTACCCTCTGAGCAATCTCACTGGCCCAACATGTTTATTTTCTTCCCCCGCCGACCTTTAGGTCTAATTACTTTACTTTTGTGTACTGTTTTGCCTGGATGCATGTGTGTATGGTAAGTATGCGTGTCAGATGGCTCTTCTTTCTGCAAGAGCAGTAAGTGTTCTAACTTTAAATGCTAAGCCCTCTCCAGCCCATCTTCCCAATTTTTTTAAACAAAATTTCTGAGACGGGTCTCATTGTATATAGCCCAGGGTAACCTCCAAAAAAACACAGCAATCCTCCTGCCTTAGCTTATCCAGTGTTGGGATTACAGCCAGGTTTGTATGTATTTTATTATGTTTGTTTGAAAACAGGGTCTCACTATAAAGCTCTGGCTGTCCTGAGATTAACAGAGCTCTACCTCCTGGGTGCCAGAGTAAAGAATGCCCCGGCCTGGATTACTGTTTGTGTTTTTGAGACAGGGTCTCATTATGTAGCTCTGGCTTGGTCTATAACTTGCTTTGTAAACCAGGCTGGCCTAGAACCTCTTTACATTTCACAGCGTGTCTCTAATTGTGTACAACACATGTACCTAAAATTCTAGCCTTTTAATACCAGCATTTCTTTGCCATCATAAAAATTAAAACACAGGCTGGGGAGATGGCTCAGAGGTTAAGAGCGTTGGCTGCTCTTTCAGAGGTCCTGAGTTTAATCCCCAGCAACCACGTAGTGGCTCACAGCCATCTGTAATGAGATTCGGTGCCCTCTTCTGGCCTGCAGGCAAAATCTTAAAAAAATAAAAAATTAAAATTAAAAAAATAAAAATTAAAAAAAAAAGCAGAAGAAAAATTAAAACAAAGTTGTCTAATGATGTTATTAGATTAATTCTAGGACTGGCATTTCCCCAAATCATGCAGTGATTTAGTACACATGGATTTAACCACCTTAGTGTTGGATGGCAGGGAATCCAAAAGCTTCACAGAACACAGTGGTTCATAATCAGATCCCAATCACCCATATAGTGAGTCTGACATAGCAGGAATCAGATCCCAATCACCCATATGGTGAGCCTGACATAGCAGGAATCAGATCCCAATCATCCATATGGTGAGCCTGACTAGCAGGCGAATTCACAGGGAAGACAAGACCCTGGCTGACCTGATCAAGATAACTCTTCATTAATTATTCAGCCACTATCTTTATATTAAGGAGTGTCTTAAGATAAAGAGAAATTCCATTTCTAAAGAAAGGCAACTCTTTCTGTAGTATTACTTAGTTTATCTAAAATTCTTGCTGTGTGTTCCTGTGTGTGAAGCCCCTGTGTGGCTAGAGCAGCACCAGCCCCCTTCTCCGTTGCCTTCCAGCTCTTCCTGGAGACAGGGTTTCTCACTGGCCTTGGGCTTGCTAAATGGGCTGGCTGGTCAATGCCTCTAGCGTTGGGATTAAAATAACAATTAAACCTATGTAAAAATAACAGCAACTAAGGGTTCAGAGAAGTAGAAATTCCGTCATCAGTATCAGGCAAGAAGTCACACTTATTTCCTTAACTATTTGTATTTCACAAGTTAACACAACAAACTTTACAGTTAAATTCATTTGTCACCTGATTCTTCAGCTGGTTAAGTGTTTGTCTCAAATTATCTGTTGTTGTTTGATTATTTTTAAAAAATTCAGCTACTGCTGTATTCAGAATAATTTTGTAATCATCTTTGTTTATATCTTGCAGACAGGCAAGGTGTTGCAGACAGGCATCATAATTTCCAGACTAAAAAGAAACAAAAGACAAACAAAACCACACATATATACACAAAATTCCATATCAGCTTTAAGAACAATGCAGCTTTTCCAAATACTTTTCCCTCATCTTTCCTCCTGTTTTAAAGCAGGAGTCCCCTTAGCATTCTAAGTGAAAGCCCTCTGTAGAGCAATCGGCGTGTCAGTGAACGGGTTTCATTACTTTCTGCATCTGCAGGTAAGAGCCGTCACACACACCGGACAGGAGAGATAATGTGCACACTGCTGGCAGGGTATGGAGGGCAGAGGCTAGCCAAGAACAGGAAAGAATTATTCCGAAGGCCAGCTCTAGTAAATATACTTTGAATGCACGTCAAACGCTTCTAATGCATATTTCAAATGTATGTGCATGCACAGCATAGGGCTTTTCATATTGTTTAATGTCAGAAAGGTTGTAATTCTGACAACAAATATTTGGTGTTTCACTTTAAAGTACAGTCAAGACAAACTCTGAACAGAGTAGGAAAATGGAAAGACTGACCCACACATTTACAAATTTAAATTTAAAAGACTCAAACAATGTTGGAGTTAGAACATGTTTGTGAAAACAAAAATTTGGGGATTGTCTAAAGTACTTTTAATCTTTTTACCATATTTACATCAAATTAAACCTAATTCTCCTTAAAATTCCTGAGTTATGATGGAATAAAATTTGTAAAATTCAAATTTGTTCTGAAGAGAGTCCTACTGGCCAGTCCTGATTTGAGCAGGTGGAGAGAGAAGCCGCTTCTTACTGTGAAGGCCTGGAAAGCACTGGTGGACAGCTCCTTCTCCTGGTCAGTGACCCCAGATGACTGGCCTGCCCCTTCGTGTTTCTCTGCTCCCTGATCTGCAAACACACAAAGTTTCTTTAGGAATGGCAGTGGGGACCGGAGTGGTTCAGCAAGAGAAAAGATTTTGGCATGTATGCAAACCTGACAACTGAGTTTGATCCCAAATCTTACAGGGTGGAGAGAACTGACCTCACGAGTTATCATTGACCTCCACATGAGTTCCACAGCTCACATGTCTGCCCGCACACAAGAAATGAAGCTGTACAATGAGTTTGTTCTTCTCCATCTGTTTTGGTTTTTCCGGGGGTGGGGTGGGGGTGGAAGTAGGAAGCAGGTTTAGAGACAAGTGTTTCATATAGTCTAGGATAGCCTCAAACTCAGTATTTCACTGATCTTCCTTCCTTCCCTCTACCTCTCAAGTGCTGGGACTATAGGCATGTGCCCCTGCACACTTTGTGTGTGTGTGTGTGTGTGTGTGTGTGTGTGTGTGTGTGTTTTCTGGGGACCTAGGACCTTGAGCACTTGCTCTGTTTACCAGACTTGAGGGCATAGCCTGTGCCCCAACAAAATTTGGCCACCTATCCCTCCTAAGTAATTAAAATAGCCAAACTAACAGTAAAAAGCAGAAAGGGGATGTATTCAATGTGGCCCCATTCTTCAGGGTCCTGAGGTTAGGATGAGGTTACACACACACACACACACACACACACACACACACACACACACACACACAAAACCAGGCATGCTTCCTGTGAAGCTATTTCAAGGCGAATGAAGACCAACCTCCTAATCCATGAAATAAATGTGAGTTAAGATATTTAGTGAGTTGGGACTGTAGTAACCCAGTGGAAAAGCTCTTACCTACCACATACAAAGTCTTGGGTTCAATTCCCAGCAACACCAAAAATGAATAAGCGAACAGGACATAACTCAATTGGCAAAATGCTTGCCTAACACCTATGAGACCCTCACTTCAGTCTGCAGCATAAACCAAGCACAGGGGTGCCTACCATTCCAGAAGTATGAAGACTCAGTAGTTCAAAGTCATCTTCAGTTAGCAAACTCAAGACCAAACTAAGACAGGAGACTCTTAACTCAAAACACTGTTAGTTCAGAAAGCTGACACAGCAAGACTGTTGGAAATTCAGGAGTTCAAGACCAGCCCAAGGAAGACAGTGAGACCTTGTTTAAAAATGAAGTGTTTAATTTGACAACAGATTTAAATCCCAGCTACAGAGTGACTTGTAAAACGTTCCATACTTAATACCAAACCAACCCACGGTAAGGTAGTAGGGATGTTGGCTGAGTGCTAGAGGTGCTTGCCTGGCAGTTTGAGCCTTGGGTTTGAGTCCCGGAACCACATGGAGTGGTGGTGGGGGAATAACTAGGGGTAGAACTGCAAAAATATGTACAGAGACAGACAAGACACATACATACATACATACATACATACATACATACATACATACATAAACACATACATCTGAATATGCATGGAATCAAGGATCTACTCCCAACTTTAAATAATCACCTCTGGGATGGAGGCTTTTGCTCCACTTCACACTTCTCTTTAAATTCTCTCCACTACTAGGGAGATGGCTGAGTGACTGAATCACACTATCCTTTTAACTCCAGTTCCAGGGCACACAACAACCTCTTCTGAACTCTGACGGCACCAGGCATACAAAACACTCTCACACATGAAGTAAAATAAAAACTTAAAAAACTTAAGTACATAAATTATTATTACTTTGGTGTGCCTTTCTACTTTTTGAGGCAGGATCTCATATAGCCCAGGATGCCCCTGAATCCTCTCCATACAGCCATAGCCAGCTCTGACTGCTGACTCTCCTACCTCTGTCTCTCAAGTTCTGAAACTGCAGATGTACAGCACAGTACTAGGTCTAGATGACATTCTTTAGTGAGCCACCCGGGCCTAAACAGCAGTGACTTTAGTGAAGAACTCTTGAACTCTGGCACTGGGGAGGTAGAGAAAGGAGGACTGAGTCTGAGACCGTCCTGAGTTATACAATGAGAGCCTATCTCAAACACACACACACACGCACACGCACACGCACACGCACACGCCAGAGTCCCAGCCTCCCAGCCTCCCAAGTGCTGGGCTTACAGGATGAGCCACGGTGCCCATCTAGAACACTAGAAGATTTTAAGTATCTATTTTCCACTAAAAATCACACAGCTGTCATCATCCCTAGAAAACAGAAAAAGCCTCAAAATCCTCCAGGAAACTGGTCAACTTCAAGGTAAGGTGACCAGCTCTGAAACTCATTTCTATGTGTATTTGAGAAATGAGTAGCATAAACACTCATTTACATACACATCAGTCAAACCACAATTTACTACATCTTTTACTTTAGGATAAAATTACTTCAATGAGATTACTTTTTAAAAAAAACCTTATTGTGCACTGCAGAGTTGTAACTGGGTTTTCAAATGGTTCAAAGGCGAGTGCTATTTGTAGCTATAGACTCCTTACCAGACAGTGTCTGCATGTAATCCCACAGTGTGTCTTTGCTTGTCCAAAAGTAGTCTCCATTGCCAATGGAGAGCGGGTGCGACCGATCCTCCAGAAGCTTCGCTTTCCTTCTGCCGTGGCCTAGTGAGCACGGCTGATGAAGGCGAACGGGGCTCTTGGATGCACAAACCTTGACGCTCTTTAAACTGAAAGACTTCATTTCTAAGGACAACAACAACACAACACACACACACACACACACACACACACACACACACACACACACACACACTCGCCCCTACCTATAGGTTTCAACTACATAGAAAAGAAACGTAACACCTCTTCCAAACTGAAAGTCAGTTAACTGAAAGCACAGACATATTCCAACACAGAATGTTGACACTTCAAAGCTGATTGGAGGATGACTACAAACTGTACTGTGCAAACGCAGTCCCAGGGACAGGCATGGAAAGACTGAAAACACTGCTGAAGGGGTAAGACAGACAGACACAAACTAGCAAATCCTCCCTTCAAAGGAGAGAGGGAGAACACAAAGGGGTTATATCTACTGTTCCAATCCCACAAACCATGATCCTTTACTTCCAGACAAGACGAGTTAGAGAAAAACGGGAGAACATGAGTTCCAGAGCCTGGAGAAAAGCATTATCTATTCTCAGGGAAGCTGAGTGCAGTGGCACACAGAGGCTGGACACCGAGTTTAAGGCCGTCTTTGACTACTCATGAGCACACGGCAAGCTTGACCTCCACTCTGCTCTCTCTTTGGCTTCTTTGTGTTTGGTTGAGGCAAGGCCTCAGTCTGTCTCCCAGAAAGACCTAGAAATCACTACATTTCCCAGGCCGACCTTGTGGCCCATTCTTCTGCCTCAAATTCCCAAGTGCTGGGATTGCAGGCGTGGGTCACCACAGCCTGCTAACTTCTATTTGATCACCAGATCTCTCTCTCACACACAAGCACTCCTGCCGCCAGTCAGGTATCACAGCTATGGGGTCTCACCAGAGGCTGGAATGCTGGCATTTGATTGTGGGCATTTAGTATCCACCAATGAAGGAAATTGGGCATGATAACATACATTTGTAATCCCAGCACCTCAAGAGGCTGAGGCAGGAAGATAGGAGTCTAAGGCTGGCTACTGGCTCATCAACTGCCATGAAGCCACACAAGGAAATCTGTTCCTCCATATTAGATGTCCTTAACCAACTGCAAGGTGAAAGCAGGAGGAAGATATACATACATATACACACACATACACACATACACACATACACACACACACACACACACACACACACACACACACGCCTCCTTTCTCCTCCCTATGTGTTACTTTCAAAAACTGCTTCTAGAGGCTGTGTGGCCCTGGCTGAGGCTCCATGAAAAAACCTTGCACAGGAAGTGACTGCCACAGCTTCTCAGAGCTGGTGGTGGATCAATAGCAGGGACAGAACATACCGTGTCTCCCCTTATTGCTATCTCTCCTTCACTCCCCAGACCCTGGCACTTTCCAAATAAACTTAACATGTCTCTTCTGTCTCTTTAACATCACCGTAAAGAGACACAGGCTGGCGCTTACTATTTACTTGAGTGTGTATGTCAGACACAGCTTGGAAAAGGCAGTATTTTCCTCTACTACATGGGTCCTGGGGATGGGACTCTGGGTGTCAGGCTTGAAAGAAAACACCTTTACCCACTGAACCATCTCACAGGCCCTTAGCAGACATTTAAAGGCCAGGTGGTGGTGGTGGTGGTGTTTCCAGCTGCCTCAGCACATTCCTTTGATCCCAGCCCTCTGAGGTGAACTCAGAAGCAGGTGGATTTCTTTCTTTCTTTCTTTTTTTTTTTTTTTAAAGATTTATTTTATTTATTATATATAAGTACACTGTAGCTGTCTTCAGATACACCAGAAGAGGGCATCGGATCTCCTTACAGATGGTTGTGAGCCACCATGTGGTTGCTGGGAATTGAACTCAGGACCTCTGGAAGAGCAGTCGGGTGCTCTTAACTGCTGAGCCATCTCTCCAGCCCAGCAGGTGGATTTCTTGTGTTTGAGGCTACCTGGTCTACAGAGGGAGTTTCTTTAACAGCCAGGGCTTCAAGAGAAACCTTGTCTTGAAAAACAGCAAACAAACAAACAAAACAACAACAAAAACCCAAACTCACCACTACCACCAACAGCAAAAATTACAAAAGGCTGGGCATGGTGGTGCATGCCTTTAAAATTCCAGCCCTTGGGAGGCAAAGGCAGATGGGTTCCTGAGAATTTGAAGTTAGGCTGGTCTGAATAGAAAATCTTTTTTTTTTTTTTTGGTTCTTTTTTTCGGAGCTGGGGACCGAACCCAGGGCCTTGCGCTTCCTAGGTAAGCGCTCCACCACTGAGCTAAATCCCCAGCCCCCTGAATAGAAAATCTTAAAGGCCAGCCAAAGCTATTAGAGAGACCTTGTCTCAAAAAGTATAAAAACGGGGTTGGGGATTTAGCTCAGTGGTAGAGCGCTTGCCTAAGAAGCGCAAGGCCCTGGGTTTGATCCCCAGCTCCGAAAAAAAGAACCAAAAAAAAAAAAAAAAGAAAAAGTATAAAAACAAACCAACCAAAACCAAGCCACAGCTGATGTCACTTGAGCCTTCACTAGCTCTAGGAGAAAGACACTGTCAGCATGCTTACTGTACACAAAGGGACACTGAGGCTCAAAAAGGCTTCTCAGGCACCAAGCCCAAGTTCAGTTCTTGGAAGGAGAGAATTGGTAGGAGAGTACTGACTCCCACAGGTAGTCTCTGACCTCCAGACGTGTATTAAGGATTGTGTTCTGATAGACAGACAGGCAGACAGACAATGTACAATAAGAAAATTAACAAGCAGCTGCTGGAGAGATGTCTCAGGGGTGGAGGATTACTGCTCCTACAGAGGACCCAATTTTGAAAGCTCGTAAACCATATTAAAGAGTAAGGGCTCAGCGGCTAACCAGTGAGACAATCTTGGAAAGTCTATAGAGAGGAAAGCAGCACACACGATGACTATTTAGAAAAAAGATGAAGAGCAGTGAGAGACCGGGAGATAGCCTGATGGGTAAACATGCTCAGTCTTACCCCGAGTCTAGATCGTCAGAGCCCAGACACAGTGGCATTCCCAGTGAGAGGGACAGGCAGTGAAGACAATCGAAGCCCCTGGAAACTCCCAGGGCAGCTAGCACAGAGTATTAATTTCTTCAAAGAAATAAAGCAGACTTTCCAGGTAATGAGTGGGCTAGAAATTTATAATTCCCCAAGGGGAAAAATTCCCGAGGGGGCACCACAGAAAACCCTAGAGATTAAGAACTTAATCTTGGAGCTGGAAAGAAGATGGCTTAGCCATTAACAGCACTTGCTGCTCTTGCAGAGGACAAAAGTAGGTCCCCAGCACCCACAGGTGGTGGCCCACAACTGTGTAACTCCAGCTCCTGTAGACACAACGTCCTCTTCGGGTCTCTGAAGGCACCTGTACTCACACACATAATTAAGATTTTTTTCTTTTTCTTTTCTTTTCTTTTTTTTTTTCTTTTTTCTTTTTTTCGGAGCTGGGGACCGAACCCAGGGCCTTCCGCTTGCTAGGCAAGCGCTCTACCACTGAGCTAAATCCCCAACCCCAAGATTTTTTTTTAAAAAAAGAAGTTAATCTTGAGTAGCTAGAGAAAAATCAAATGGCGAACAAGGTTAAGTGACAGCAGGCAGAAGACACACTTAAACGTCACGTCTATTTAAACGGTTTTCAGAAGGATTCCACAGGACACGCTGACCAGAGGGAACTTTCAGTGGCTGAGCCTGGGGACCTTACGGCAACCGTGTAAGCTCGGGAAGACCTTCCCCTGATGCCTCTGGAAAGCGGCGTGACAAATTTGAGCTTTCTGGGGCAGAATTATCTTGGAGAGCAAGGCAAGGATGGTCTGCAGTGGCATCGAGACGGGTCACAGTAGAAAACCCACAGGACTCACAGTAGGGACAGCTGAGAAGAGTGAGGGGCAGAAATATACGAGTGAAGTCAAGTGGCCCTGGAGTCCCCCACGCGGGCCCTGCCATCTCCGCGCGCAGTGTGTCAGCCCCTGGGTCGCGGCGCGGGCGCCTCACCTGCAGGCTTGTCTGCAGCCATCTTCCCGCCTCGGCTCGAGTTCTTCCCTGCAGGTGGCGTGGCCCTGACTCCCGCCGCCGGGCTGGTGGCGGGTCCTGTAGGCGGGGGAAAACTCTTCAACTCAAGCCGGCTTCGGTCGCCTCTGGTTCGGTCCTGGGCGGGCCACGGGCTGAGGAAGTGACGAACTCACTGTTCGTCGTCTAGCAACAGCACCAACACATCCGCCAGTGGAGGACTGTTTTCCCCGCCATCCACGGCTTCCGTTCTGTAGCGCCCAAGGAAGACAGTACTTCCGGGGCGGGGCCAGCTGGAAGGCCAGCTGGGCGTGGGAATTAGGGCTAGCCGCGGCCCCGGAAGCGGGTCCTTGTGCAAAGCCGGAAGTGTATTAGTGCAGGTCCTGAGTGAAACACGGAAGGGGAAGGGCATTTTGTTCCGCATTTCACCAAAATGACGGGTATCACACCTGATGTCTATACGCTAATCGCTTAATCTCACATGGCCTGTACTATTTCACCGATTTTCCACAACAATGAGGATGAGGGAGATGTTATTAGAGGCCACCCCCCCATATAAAAGCCTTTTTTAAAAAAAAGTCTCAGCCATTTTGTTATTTGTAGCCAAGTTGGAAAATTCAGAGTTCCTGCATTATGCATCCGGTTTCTCTGGTTGCGAATCCTGCAACAGTTAACTTATGTAGGTCACATCTAAGACATCAGCTTGGTGCATCACTATTACTAAGCACAATGGTTTAGATTCATGTTCAAGAACTCTGCAAAAACAATACCCATCCTTAACGACCCAGGCATCTCCAGCCATATATCTTGACAGATTTTTGTTTGATTAATTTTTTGAGACAGAGTCTCTCTATGTATCCTTGCTGCAGTCTTTGGATAAAGCAAAGGATTTATCCCTGAACTGGTTCTGGTTTTGTTCAATGACCTCAGCCTTGGGTTCCAGAAGCACGTACTCCATCCTTCCTTTCCCTTCTAGGGAATAACCAGTATTTATAATAACAGAGGTTCAGATCATGGAGGGAAACAGACACCAGAGGCATTTGTGTTAGACTTTTTGCTTCTGTGATAAATACCCTGAAGGAGAATTTAAGTGAGGAAGAATGGATTTTTGCCTCAGGTATCAGAATTTTCAGTCCCGGGTCACTTGGTTCCATTGTTTTGGGGCCCTTGGTGAAGCAGTGCATTGTGCCAGGGCACAAGTTATAGAGTAAAGTTGTTGACTTCCTGGTGGCTAGAAGCAGAGGAAACTGGAAGAAGAAAGAGCCTCCAAGGGCACATTCCACTGAGATTCTTACTCCCACTGGGCTCCATGTCCTTATTTTCCATTGCTTCCTAATGATGCATCAAATTACGACTCTGCTAGTGGGTGAATCTAAGGATAGTTCCAAACTGGTGGAATCCTATTACCACTCGCAAAGACTGGGGTCCTGGCCTCCTATTTAGAGGCTTTTGAGGGAGGGGAACGTCATATATAAATGACAACAGCAACAGCACTGAATTGTAAAGTAACCATCACACCAGGTACTCCTCATAAGATTCGGAAATTTTTATTTTTTTTTATTTTTTTTTAAAGATTTATTTATTTATTTATTTATTTATTTATTTATTTATTTATTTATTATAAGTACACTGTAGCTGTCTTCAGATACACCAGAAGAGGGCATCGGATCTCTTTACAGATGGTTGTGAGCCACCATGTGGTTGCTGGGAATTGAACTCATGACCTCTGGAAGAGCAGTCGGGTGCTCTTAACCGCTGAGCCATCTCTCCAGCCCTTTTTTTTTTTTTTTTTTTAATTTTTATTTTTAAAAATAAGTCAAACACCATCAAAATAGGTCAGAGGGTAAATACCTGCCACTAAGCCTGATGACCTGAATTTGATTTCCAGATGTTACAAGGTAGAAGGAGAGAAATGACTCCCACAAGTTGTCCTCTGACCTCCACACACACATATGCTATGGCATACCTGTGCGTACACACACACACACACACACACACACACACACACAGGAACACATAAATAAGGTAAAAAAGTAAATTAAGCATAACATGGTGAGATGCAACCACAGGATTCAATAGGTTGCAGAATTATATTTCTAGTCTAAGGCCAATATAAGCAACACCAGACCCTGCCTCAAGAAAAAAGTAATGAAATATTAAAATGTTTACAGTGGTTCCTATTTTTAAAGCTAGTCCTCTGTTAGTGTAAATCTTGGGCAAAAAATTTAGAGGTCAGATGTGGTGATGTATACATAATCTCCCAGCCCCTGGCTGGTAGAGGTAGGAGAATTTTGAATTTGAGAGTAAACTGGACTGGAAATAAGATCTTATACCAAATTTAATTTTAAAAAGTGACGCAGACCTAGTAAGCTCAAGGCCCTGGGTTTGGTCCCCAGCTCCAAAAAAGAGGAAAAAAAAAGTGACGCAGAAGAGTACTTTTGACTCTCTGTTGGTCTCTCCTTGAAGTTATTCTTTTTTGCTTTTTAAATTTAATTTTTTATTTCATGTACATTGGTGTTTTTCCTGAATGTGTGAGGGAGTCAGATCCCATAGAACAGGAGTTACAGACAGTTGTGAGCTGCCATGTGGGTGCTGGGGATTGAACTCTGGTCTTCCGGAAGAGCATTCAGTGCTCCTAACTACTGAGTCATATTTCCAGCCCACTTGAAGTTATCTTTAATCTTATAGTTAAAGACATTTCTGTGAGAACCATTCTTGAGCATGCGCAGAGCTAAGAGCCGTTCATTAGGATACGAACAATGGAGAGAGGTTTAGGTGTATGACAACATCATCATTAAAATTTTATTGTAGGGGCTGGGGATTTAGCTCAGTGGTAGAGCACTTACCTAGGAAGCGCAAGGCCCTGGGTTCGGTCCCCAGCTCCGAAAAAAAGAACCAAAAAAAAATTTATTGTAAAATATTCCAAATGTATGTGAAAGCATTGAACACTACAAGTCTCACGTGCATAATGTAATCTTGTTTATTATCCTTTTTTTAATTTATTTTTTAAGATTTTATTTTATTGTATGAGTACACTGTAGCTGCCTTCAGACACACCAGAAGAGGGCATCAGATCTCATTACAGATGGTTGTGAGCCACCATGTGGTTGCTGGGATTTGAACTCAGGACCTCAGGAAGAGCAGTCGGTGCTCTTAACCACTGAGCCATCTCTCCAGCCCCTTGTTTATTATCCTTAATGTTCTTTTGCATTGTGTGTTTTGTGGCTAAAGAATGTTGAAACAACTCCAAACACTTCTATATGCATTTTGTGACAAAAGAAAGATTTAGGGATGGCCAGGAATGGTTGTGCATGCCTTTAATTCTAGAGTTCATTAGACAAAGGCAGCTAAATCTCTTGCGTTCAAGGCTACCCTGTTCTATAGAGTGAGTTTCAGTACAGCCAGGGCTACACAGAGGAAACCCTGCAGAAAGGGGGGGGGGAGGTGGAGGAGGAAAAGGGGGAGGAAGAGGAAAGAAAGAAAGAAAGGGGGAAGGAAAGGAAAGGAAAAAAGAAAAGAAAAGGTATAAGGCTTAGGGAGATGGTCCAGGGCTCTCATCCACCATTGGGCTTGATGGTCTGAGTTTGATCCCTGGGATCCACATTGCAGGAGAGGACTCTAACCTATACAAGTGCAGTGTGGCATGGTACTATGACGGGGTATAAACAACATGCACACATTCTCTCTCTCTCTCTCTCTCTCTCTCTCTCTCTCTCTCTCTCTCTCTCCTTCTCTCTAAAAATTTATGTAAACTACCCAAGTGTTTGGTGTTACCTGTCTTCAATTCCAGTATTTGGGAAGTAGTGGTCCAGAGGATCAATATGAGTTCCAGAACAGCCTAGGTAAGGAGTGACACCTTGTCTCAGGAAACCCAGGTGACACATGCTTCTCATCACAGTTCTGAGAAGGCAGAGGAAAAGCAGGACCAGACATCTAAAGACATTCTATGGCTACACAGCCAGCTAGGGGCCAGCTTGGTAAGATCCATGAAACCCCAGGACAAACAATAGCATTGAAAACAAAAAGCCAAACAAACAAGGCGGCCACAAAGCAGGGGCTGGAGGGATGGCTCAGAGGCCAAGGGTGCCTGCTGCTCTTTCAGAGGAGGTCAGTTCAGTTCTCAGTACCCATGTCAAGTGGTGCACAAACGACCCGCACTAGCTCCAGCAGGTCCCACTTCCTTTTCTGGCTGCCCACTCACTGGCATTACCACATACGCACAAAGAAAAAGAGAAGAAAAAGAAAAACAATCAAACAAGTTGTGTCCACTCTTCAAGTTCTGGCATTACAGGTGTGCACCTGCTATATGTGGTGTTGGGATCGAATCCATGCCTTCGTGCACGCTAGGCAAGCATCCCACTAATAAAGCTATATCATCAGCTACAGTATCTTCGGCCATGTAACTCATCTCCTTTGCATACTGTGCAGACGTGTCAGTGGAGGGGTCTGATAGAAGAGAAGACAGATGCAGGTGCCTTTTAGATGAATTAAACATGATTTTCCTCATCTGGTTGTTTATCTTTCCAGAACACCTTCTCTCTCACTCTTCCCCAGTTTCCTTTGGAGAGTCCCAGCTTATGAAATACCCGTCCAATCTCCACAGTGACCTTCTTCATTTCTTTCATGTCTCCAGGACTTCTGGGGCCCTGCAAGTTTAAAGGGTGAGGATAAGCAAGTATGCTAAATGTCCCTGAACTGTTGGTGTGAGCTGCGACTTTTCTGAAACCTCCTATGCCAAGAAGAGACTGTTCTGCCTCCACCATAGAGACCCTTCATTGGCAACTATATTGACATGTCCACAGTTGGCTCCCAGTGAAGAAAAGCCAGGCTGGAGAAATTATGCCATTGGGTAAATCACATAGATTTCCCCCTCTACCTAAAGGAGACAGAAAGGAATGTGCAGAGTCAAACAATGACGACAAAACAGACAAACCAAATGGACCACCAGTATTCTTTGGGAGGCAGTGATGCAAGGCTTCAGAACTAATAAAGATCCCGGTATGGGTGTGTGAGTTTCGTGACAAGGGAGCAGTAACAGGCTAACGTATTGGCTACTTCTCCTTCTGGGTCAAATAGCTGATAAGAAAGAACTTGAGAGAGGAGGGGTGTGTTTTGGCTTATGGTTCGAGGCGATACAGTTTGCTGTAGTGGGAAGGTCTGGGCTGCAGGTGGCTCCAGGGCTAGAGTAGGAAGCTGCTTGTTTAAATCTCTATGAACCGAAAAGCAAAGAGAAGGGAATTCTAGCACTCAGCTTGTGTTCTCCTTAAAAAACAGAGCAAGATAACAACAACAACAACAACAACAACAACAACAACAACACAACTGCATGTGGCTGGAGAGACAGCTCCGAGGTACTCCAGAGGACTGGGGTTCTATTCTCTCACTCAATGGTAGCCCACAATTGTCTGTAACTCCAGTCTCAGGGGATCTGATGCTCTCCTCTGGCCTCCAGAGGCCCCAGACAAGCACAGTACACATGGTGCACAAACAAAATATTCATACACATTTTTAAAAAGTGTGTGTGTGTATGTGTGTGTGTGTGTGTGTGTGTGTGTGTGTGTGTGTGTCTGGGTGCATGCATGTGTGTGTGTAGGTTAGAAGATTACCTTTAGGAGTCAATTCCCTTCTGTCACCATGGGGATTCTGGGGGTTGAACACAGGTTGCTGGACTTGTTACAAATGCTTTTACCTATTGTGTCCTCTCAGAAGCTCCTGATAGTTTCATTCAGATGTGTCAGGTACTCTTTTTTTTTAAATCAATCTTTTCTGAAGATTTATTATATATCAGTACACTGTAGCTGTCTTCAGACACACCAGAAGAGGACTCAGATCTCACTACAGATGGTTGTGAGCCACCATGTGGTTGCTGGGATTGGAACTCAGGACCTCTGGAAGAGCAGTCAGTGCTCCTAACCACTGAGCCATCTCTCAGCCCAGAATACTCTAAAAATGTGTTTAGAGGTAGCGTCTCATTGTCTATCTCTGGCTGCCCTAAGAACTCACTTTGTAGACCAGGCTGGCTTGAACTCACAGAACTTCGCCTGCCTCTCATGTTCTGGGATTAAAAGCATGCACCACTATGCAGGGTCTCTGTGTGTATACTCTTTCCTTCCCTCTGGTTATTCAGTTGGGATGGTTTTATGTCAACTCCACACAAGCTAGAGCAGCGACTCTCAACTTGTGGGTTCAGACACCCTTTGGGGGTCGAACATCAGGCATCCTGCATATCAGATATTTACTTTAACATTTATAACTGTAGCCAGGTTATAGTTCTGAAGTAGCAATGAAATGATTTTATGGCTGGGAGGTCACCACAACATGAGGATCCATAAAAGGTGGAAGCGTTAAGAAGGTTGAAAAACACTGAGACATTGGGGCTGGGGATTTAGCTCAGTGGTAGAGCGCTTGCCTAGCAAACGCAAGGCCCTGGGTTCGGTCCCCAGTTCCGAAAAAAACAAAAAACAAAAAACAAAAAAACACTGAGACACAATTATCAGATTGGGAGAAGCCTCAACTGAGAAAATGCCTTGATATTATCTCTCTGTAGGGCGTTTCCTTAATTAATGACCAGTGGGGGAGGGCCCAGCCCATTATGGATGGTGACATCCCTGGGCTGGTGGTCCTGGGTTTTATAAGAGAGCAGGTTGAGCAGCCATGAGGAGCAAGTCAGTGAGCAGCACCCTCCATGGCCTCTGCCTCAGCTCCTGCCTCTGGGTTCCTGCCCTGCTTGAGATCCTGTCCTGACCTCCTTTGGTGATGAACAGAAATGTGGAAATGTAAGCTGACTAAACCCTTTCCTCCCTAACTTGCCTCTTGGATGTGGTGTTTTGTTGTAGCAATAGAATCCCTAACTAAGACGGATGGTACCACCCACATTCAGTCTTCTAGATGTCGCCAAATCATTGTCAAAGTAGCAGTGAGAAGCGAGAGGCTACATTAGGCCTTCAGGAAACTTGACTTCCAGCCTCCTTCTCAGTGTCTGTTGGAACCTGGGTCATCATTATCATACTCAGAGTTACACAACATACAGTAGGACTTTGGGCCATCATTCCACCACTCTCTATCCATTCCTCTTCCTGATCAGGCAAACACAGCCTGGCTCAAAACATTGGCCCAGAACAGTGATCCTGGGCTAGTCTCAATGTCCTAGGGTTTTGGAGACCAAACAAAAACTCATTAGATCAAGGAGCTAGAGAGATGGTTAGAGCATTTGTTGCTCTTGCAGAGGACCTGGGTTTGGTTCCTCACATGGTGGCTCATAACTTTCTGTAACTCCAGTTCCAGTGGATCAGATAAGCTCTTTCGGCTTCTGTAGGCATCAGGCATGCATATGGTGCACAGACATGTGCCCAGACAAAATGCTCAAATACATAAAATAAAATAAAATAAAATAAAATAAAATATTTGAAAATGCATTTAGAAGACTTTTTAGGGGGTTGGGGATTTAGCTCAGTGGTAGAGCGCTTGCCTAGGAAGCGCAAGGCCCTGGGTTCGGTCCCCAGCTCCGAAAAAAAAAAAAAAAGAACCCCCCTAAAAAAAGAAAAGTTTTTTAGATGTATTTAATGTATGAGTGCCCTGCCCCATATACACCTGCATGCCAGAAGAGGCTGTGAGCCACCATGTGGTTGCTGGGAATTGAACTCAGGACCTCTGGAAGAACAGCCAGTGCCCTTCATCACTAAGCCATCTTACCAGCCCCTGAAAAATGCATTTTAGGAGAAAGATCTTTTGATCATCTCAGATTCCTAGCTATAAGGCCTCAGGGGTCAAGCCCGAGTGATGTTACACCTATGTCCACATGAACACCCACGTCATCTGTGTTCCAGGACCTCGCTGTCTGACCTCAGAGATGCTCTTCACCTCCCAGGTTCTTTCTACTTATCTCCCGTGTGGCTGTGGCACATGCCTTGAATGGGGGGCACCACTTTCAGACTGCTTGACTTTGCTTACAAACTCCTAACAGAAAAAAAACAAAAAATAAATTTATGATTGACCACTAGAGGGTGCCATCTCACAGACTACATTCAGAGTGTGCATTTTTTTTTTTTTTTTTTTTTTTTTTTTTCCGGAGCTGGGGACCGAACCCAGGGCCTTGCGCTTACTAGGCAAGCGCTCTACCACTGAGCTAAATCCCCAACCCCGTGAGTGTGCATTTTTTGAGACAGCTTTTAGAGTGGTCGACCTCACCAAATAACTTCCCCAAGGGTGTCAACTTTAAATACTGTGGATCCCGTCCCAATTTGACCAAAGCCATCATGATGGCCTGCAATGTCAGCCTTTAAGAGGCAGATGAAAGTGGAATTCTGTGAGTTTGAGGCCAGGCTAGTCTGCACTGTGAGTTCCAGGACACCTATGCAGAGAGTGATCTTGTCTAAAAATAACAACAACAACATCAACAACAACAAAAGCCAGAAATAAGCTGGGGTAATCCCAACACTCAGGAGGCAGAGACAGGCAGATCTCTGGGTTGGAGGCCAGCCCTGGTCTACAAAGTGAATTCCAGGACAGCCAGGTCTATACAGAGAGACCCTGTCTTGAAAAACCAAAACCAAAACAACAACAATGGGGTTGGGGATTTAGCCCAGTGGTAGAGCACTTGCCTAGCAAGCGCAAGGCCCTGGGTTCGGTCCCCAGCTCCGAAAAAAAAGAAAAGAAAAGAAAACAACAACAACAAAAAAAAACCTTATGGACTGGAGAGATGGCTCAGCAGTTAAGAGCCACTGAATGCTCTTCCAGAGGTCAAGTTCAAATCCCAGCAACTGCATGGTGGCTCACAACCATCTGTAATGAGATCTGATGCCCTCTTCTGGTGTGTCTGAAGTAACAGCTATAGTGTACTACAGTTTACTTATATATAATAAATACATAAATCTTTTAAAAATGTGTGGTCTTGAATATGTTTATATGTATATATATAACCTATATAATATTATATTTACATATACTGATCATAAGCTAAGCAACAGGTCTAAGAAAAAAATGTGTGCCAGGAGGAATTTAAAAAGCCAAGTGTTCCTTTTTCCGGCTGCTTCCCTCTCTCTCTAAATGCAGGCCGTGTCTAGACAGGGGAACAAACACAATTGTTCAACCTAATTATTTCTATTGTTTACAGGGCTGAGTCAGTGTGGGGAGGGCTGAAAGAGGTTGAACGGTATTTTCCTCTTCCCACTCAAAGGCGGGTTGGAGTAAATTACTTGGATGGGGCCAGACCCAGCTTTGCAAAGGCACACTGACGCTTTGGGTCCTTCCTTGGGCCCATTTGTTGACTTCCCTTTACCGAGTGAGCCCGGTCAATGGTGGGTGTGTCGGGCAGGCTTTGATGTTGTTTTGTTTGGTTTTCTTGTTTTGTTATTGTCAACTTGTCATAAGCCGGACTCATCTAGGAAGAGGGAAGGTTGTTGGGGAACTGGCTCCATCAGATTAGCTTGTGGCCAGTCTGTCAGTCACTTCTTAAATCATGATCGGTGTGGGAGGGCCCAGTCCATTGTGAGTGGTGATATTCTTGGGCACATGGTCCTGGGTAGTTAAAAAAAAAAAAAAAAAAAGGCAGGCTCACTGGGCAGTGGTGATTCGCACGTTTATTCACAGCACTAGGGAGGCAGAGGCGGGCTGATCTCTGTGCATTGTAGGCTATCGGGGTCTACAAAGTGAGTTCCAGAACAGCCAAGGCTACCTTGAGGGACCGTCTCAAAACAAAACAACTCAAAAGCAACAACAGCAAAAAGTAGGCTGATCTTACTGACTGAGGAAGCCAGTAAGCAGCATTCATCCATGGCCTCTGCCTCCAGGTTCCTGCCTTGACTTCCCTTCCAGATGAACTAGGACCTACAAGACAGAACAAACCCTTTCTTCCCCAAGTTGCTTTCAGCCACAAGTTGATCAGGCCAGCAGACATCTAAGGCAGTGGGTGAGGTGCTCAGGTGGGGGGGTCCACGAGTCATTTTGCAGAAGCAAGTGATCCTGCTGTTTTGATTGTCGTCATGGAAGCTGAGCTTCTAGCGATGCAGCCCCGTCTTGGTTAGGATTTCTATTACTTCGGTGAATCGCCATGACCAAAAGGCAACTGGGGGAGGAAAGGGTTTTATTTGGCTCATACTTTCATATCATTGTTCGTCATGGAAGGAAGTCAGGAAAGGAACCTGGAGGCAGGACCGGAGGCAGGGGCCCTGGAGAGTGCTGCTGACTGGCTGGCTCAGCCTGCTGTCTTAGAGAACCCGGAGCCACCATTCCAAGGGTGGCACTACCTACCATCAATCACTAAATAAGAAAATGTCCTACAGTCGGATCTTTTGGAGGCATTTTTCAACTGAGGTTCCTTCCTTTCAGATAGCTCCAGCTGGTCTCAAGTTGACGTAAAACTAGCTGGCACACGCCCTAGCCGGTTTCCTGAACCTCGGTCTCTCCTCTGAAAAGTAGGGCAGTGGGCATGTTCCGCTCATTGTTCCATAGGTGGGGCAAGAGCTGCATGTGATGTGGGTTCGGCTGCTTGTAAAAACCTGCAGCACCTATTGCTAAACTCATCAGGATAGAGCTGTCTTAATTGGGGCGGGGCTACGGGGGTGGTGACTACAGCAGGAGGACATGACAAACCCTAAAAGCACAGATGCTGCATGCTATCTCTGACGGTGAGCCAAACCGACACAGCAGTAGACAGCCTCCTCCGAGAGATGGCCTTAAGCAGAGACAACTCTCCGTGCCATGAACAGCGGCGAACTCAGAGACTCGGAGGCTGCTTAAGATGAAGGGAATAAGCTGGGGTTGGGGATTTAGCTCAGCGGTAGAGCGCTTGCCTAGCAAGCGCAAGGCCCTGGGTTCGGTCCCCAGCTCCGGAAAAAAAAAAAAAAAGAAGGGAATAAGCTATGGGTGAGGTCTTAGCCTTAAACAGCCAGTGACGTCACTTCCTCTAAATCTCAGCGAACCTTGCAGGAAGTATGTAAGAGCTAGAAGACAGAATGAAGGAATGTGGGGTGCTATTCTCTGAAATCATAACCTGCCTTCATCATTACCTCACTAAAACTGTAGTTATTGCCCCGAGGCCCACGCAAGACCAGCGTGACTGACTACGGGTAGATTCTGGGAGAGGGGAAGTCACTATCATTAACTGGATACCTTCTGCGGAACCCACCAGGCTCCAAAGCCAGGGTCACACAAATGGCCCTTTTTAATCTTGGCAGATTAGAAAATGAAACTAATGGACATGAATGTGTGAGAGAGATTTTTGAAGGAGGGTAGTCAGGGGTGGTAGGGAGGTGGGTGGTAGGAGGCGAGAATGATGTCGGTGTGCAAGGCATATGTACTTGAAATTGTGTGTGTGTGTGTGTGTGTTTTCAGCCCAAGCTGGGCTAGGAAAAATAGCTGAGTTGAAGTGCTTACCAAGAGGCCAGACCTTGATTAATTAATATGTTAAGACCAATCGATACAATGAATCTCACTGAAGTTAGAGTTCAAGGCGGTTGTGAGCCGCCCAACATGGCTGATAGAAATGGGACTCTGGTCCTCTGGAGAGCAGTACTCTCTTAACCAGAGACACCTCTCCAGCTTCCTGGCTGTCCTGTGCTCTGTAGACCAGGCTGGTTTGGAACTCACAGAGTGTGGGTTGTTGTCTATATGCAGGTGAGGGCAGGCACAAGATAAGGCAAGACCTGTGATTGGGCAGTGAAAAAGAAAGGCGGGCACAGAGTTTTTGAAAGGTGAGAAAGAGAGAAGAGGAAAAGGAACCAAGACGGAGGAGGAGAAGGACGAGCCAGACCCGTGTGGCTTTAATAGACACAAGTAGCCATGAATATCGTATAAGGAATGGATTATTACAGGACAATTTGTCTTCTCTAGGTGGGTGGGCAGTTTATTTCATTTTCAATTGGCTCTGAGTTTATTGTGTGGACTTTTTGTGAAGTGAGAATTTACTGACATAAATCTGATTGATAAATTACAAGCATCAAGAGTTTTGATTTTACCGGGTTGCTGGGAATAAGAACAGCAAGAGAGCCACTACATGGGGCTAGCCATGGAGACAGAGAGTAGCAGGAGGTAGTGTGACACAGTGCCTGGTGCCCTGCATCATATTTTTAATATTCACTACTACAACAGAGATCCACCTGCCTCTGTTTCCTGGATGCTGGGATTAAAGGCTTTTGGCCCCGCTCAAGGCTGGCTCTATTCTCTGTGTGTGTGTGTGTGTGTGTGTGTGTGTGTGTGTGTGTGTGTGTGTGTGCCACAGTGTGTACAGAGGTCAGACGACAACTTTCAGGAGTTGGTTTTTTTTACTTTCCCCTTGTTTTCTGAGGCAGGGTCTCTCTTGTTTTCGCCACACTACTTACTCCACGGGAGCTGGCACAGGAACTTCTAGGGAATTCTCTGCCTCCCATCTCGCTGTCCTAGTGCTGGGGTTACAGAGGAACGCCACATGGGCCCTGGAATTGGACTCAAGTCATGAAGCTTGATGACCTGGGGTCGCCTCACTGGCCAAGCAGGGATTCCTTTGTTCTCTTTCAACCTGAGCTAGGGAGTCATTATCACACTAACATACACTTCCTCCTTGCTGCCTACTTTTAGTTCTAGCATTCAGAAGGCGGAGGCCGGGGAGATACCCATGAGGTTGAGGACAGCCTGGCCTACACGGTGACATAGTGAGCTCCAGGCTTACATCATGAAAATCCCCGTCTCAAACAAACAAACAAACAAACAAATAATAAAGGTTTCCTTTATTTTTACCTCAAAATTTTCAAAAACTAGCAGATTTTGAAAAACATACCTTTTCCCTCTAACATGTTCACAGAGGAGGAAAACAATCTTCTGACCTTGAGTTAGGCAAAGATTTCTCAAACCTAGGTACTGTGGTGCACACCTAGCACCCCAGCCCTTAGGCTGTGGAAGCAGGAAGATTGGGAATTCCAAGTCACCACTGACAACGTAGTGAGTTTAAGGCCAGCCAGAGTCACACGAGCCTTGCGCTTATGGTCGGCACTTTTCTTGTGTTAGATGGTTTTGTGTCAAGTTGACACAAACAGAAGTCATCTGAGAGGAGGGAACCTCGATTTAAAAATATGTCTCCCTGAGATGGGGTTGTAGGAATCTTTCTTAATTAGTGGTTGATTGGAGAGGGCCCAGCCCACTGTGAGGGGTTCCACCCCTGGGGTGGAGGTGATAAGAAAGCCTGCTGAGTAAGAGAGAAGAAACAAGCCAGAAAGCAGCACTCTTCCGTGGCCTCTGCATCAGCTCCCGCACCCAAGTTCCTACCCTGTTTGAGCTCCTGTCCTGTCCTCTTTTGACGATGCATACCAATACGGAAGTGTAACCCAAAGAAACCCTTTCCTCCCCAAGTTGCTTTGGTCACGGTATTTCATCACAGCAACAGTAACCCTGGCTAAGACACTTGGGAACAATACATTTATCAGTGATTTCTGTCTTGTGGCCTTGAGCTCACTAAACTGAGGCTAGTTTTGAACTCCTGATCTCTTTCTCAGTGATGGAATTAGAGGATTAGAGGCATCGCCACACCTAGTTATGTATGGTACTTGGGATCAAACCCAGGGATTCATATTCTCTCTCTCTCTCTCTCTCTCTCTCTCTCTCTCTCTCTCTCTCTCTCTCTCTCTCTCTGTCTCTTCTCGTTTGTCTGATTTAGTTTTGTTTGATTTCTTGGTGTATCCCTGACTCCTGGAACTCACTATGTAGATCAGGCTGGCTTTGAACTCACAGATATCCACCTGCTTCTGCCTCCGGAGTTCTGATATTGAAGGTGTATGTGTGTCACCAAGCCCAGATCCCTTTTGGGCTTTGTGAGACAGAATCTCAAGTAGTCTGGGTTGGTCTTGAACTCCTGATCCTTCTCAGGAGTGTTGGGGTTACCACACCCGGATCACTGAGCCTTAGAACTTCTAGTTGAAACCATGCTTCTCACCAACAAGAAAAGTGGCACCGCGTAGGGACACATTGGTGGCTCACAACCACCTGTGACTCTAGCTTCTGGGAATCTGATCCTTCTCTTGGCCCCCACTTGCATGTGTATATGCACATGTATAGACACACAGACATAAACATAAATAAAATTAATCTTTTAAAAAAATCCATCATTTTACAATTACGTGTTTATATGCGTGGGGTGGGGGAGTTTGTGCCCTGTGTGCAGTGCCTATCATGCTCAGAGAAGGGACTTGTTCAGCTCCATTGGAACTGGAGTTACAGGCAATTCTGAGCCTCCCGAATGAGTTCCCTGACCTGAATTTGGGTCTTCAGAAAGAGGAATAGATGCTCTTAACTACTAAGCCATCTCTCTAGCCCCCCAAATCTTTTTTTTTAATTATTTATTTATTACATATGAGTACACTGTCACTGTCCTCAGACACACCAGAAGAGGGCATCAGATCCCATTACAGATGGTTGTGAGCCACCCTGTGTTTGCTGGGGTTTGAACTCAGGACCTCTGGAAGAGCAGTCAGTGCTCTTAACCACTGAGTCATCTCTCCAGCCCCAAATCTTTTTTTAAAGTGGCATTTAAGGTGTCCCCAAACACTCTTGATATCGGTTCCTCTATCGTCTTCCTCTCTGCCAATACATCATTCATTGTCTATGTGTTTCTGCGTTATAAAGACTCGACCTTGGTTTTAAGATAGAAGAGGTTAAAAAAACTCTTTCAATTTCTAAGTGTTAAACAACTACTGTTTTTTGTTTTTTGTTTTTTGCCGAAGCTACATTGATCAGTCAGTATCTCAGAGATTTTCATGCGAATAACAACAAGAAGTATTGTTGCCAGGCAACAAACAAAAGGACAGTATTTTTACACTTTTTTTGGGAGGTGTACCATCTCTGCAGTTTCCACGGAGAATCCCAATTATCAGGGTTAATCAAACACTGAGACATTGACATTTTATGCGGAGAGACTTGCTTTGGTAAGCAATTACCAGCGCTAAGGGGAAAGGAGGAGGAATTCTTGGATTAAAATCTCCAAGCTGGGCACAGCAAGGACTGTGAAACCCTGAGCCATCTCTCCAGGGAACTGTATTCTTGTGGACAGATGGATTCGCAGAGGGTGTTTGGAGGACAAAAGGGTTTGATTTCATTGTGCTAACCTGGGTGAGCTTGCCAAGGCTGTTCGTCCAAAGGCATGCTGGCGTCTGGAGACATTCTCTCCTGGATGGAAAAGCAGACTTATCACGTGAGCATCTGCAAGGCAGAAGGAAGAGAGAAAATTGGAGAGTGGCATTTTTGGGTCTCCTGGTCTGCTTTAGGGAGGAGGACCAGAGACTTCTGCAGAAACACTCAGAGGTCTTGCTCTTTCAGAGGCCCTGAACTCAGTTCTCAGCACCTACTGTAGGCAGCTTACATACTCCTATAACCCCAGCTCTAGGGGATCTGATGCCCTCTTTAGGCCACCTTGGGTATCTGCACACATGCCGCATGCACACATAGATACAGAGACACACTAAAAAAAAAAAAAACAAAAAAAAAAAACTTAAAAAAAGAGCCAGGCGGGGTTGGGGATTTAGCTCAGCAGTAGAGTGCTTGCCTAGCGAGCGCAAGGCCCTGGGTTCGGTCCCCAGCTCCGAAAAAAAAAAAAAAAAAAAAAAAAAAAAAAAAAAAAAAGCCAGGCAGTGGTGTCACTTGTCTTTTATCCCAGTATTCAGGATGCAGAAGGAGGTGTATTTTCATGAGTTCAAGTCAGCTTGGTCTACATGGTGAGTTCCAGGACAGCCAGGACAACACAGAGAAGCCCTGTCTCAAAAAAAAAAAAAAAGAAAAGAAAAGAAAAGAAAGGAAGGAAGGAAGGAAGGATGGAAGGAAAAATCCATATTCAAGCTCTGGCTCCCACCCACCCACTTCCTGACTACTGAGGTAATGTGCTTAATATATGCTTTTGTGAACCTTTCATTTATCAAGTTTAGAAGTTGTTTATAGGTTTAGAAGTCAGCGGGGTTGGAGAGATGGCTCAGTGGTTAAGAGCACTGACTGCTCTTCCAGAGGTCCTGAGTTCAATTCTCAGCAACCACATGGTGGTTCACAACCATCTGTAATGAGATCAGGAATGCATGCAGGCAGAACACTGTATATATAATAAATAAATCTAAAAAATATATCTTAAAAAAAAAGAAGTCAGGCAGCTTCAAGATAAGTGTGAAAAGGGGTTGGGGATTTAGCTCAGTGGTAGAGCGCTTGCCTAGTAAGCGCAAGGCCCTGGGTTCGGTCCTCAGCTCCGGAAAAAAAAAAAAAAAGATAAGTGTGAAAAATAAAGCCTTCACCCGATATTGTATTAGAGAAATTTTTTTTTTCTTTTTTTTCGGAGCTGAGAACCATACCCAGGGCCTTGTGCTTACTAGGCAAGCGCTCTACCACTGAGCTAAATCCCCAACCCCAGAAAATTTTAATATAGTTCTAAGAGTGTAAAAAAATGGATGTTTTTAGTTGGGTGCTTTTGTACTGCCCCTCCCCCATCGGCAATGTCTGTTGTGCAGGGTAAACTTGATTACTTACTTGAGGGTGTTTCTAATCCTGTGGACCTGCCTGTGAGGAAGTTTCCAGGCTGGGTAAGTTGAGGTAGGAAGACTCACACTATATGCAGGAGGCAGCACTCCCTGGGCTGGGGTCCTTGGGTGAATAAAAAGAAGAAAGCAAGCTGAGTATCAGCCCCCATCCATTTCTGCTTCCTGACTGTGGACCCCATGTGCCCAGCTGGCTCGTGCTCCTCTGTCCACCATGCCTTCTTGGTCGTGACGTGCTGCATCTTCAAACTGTGAGCCACAGTGATCTCTTCTTTCCTCAAGCAGCTTTCCTCCGTGTGTTTGTTTGCTTCAGCAATGAGAAAAGTGTCCAACGGGGCCGGGGATTTAGCTCAGTGGTAGAGCACTTGCCTAGCAAGCACAAGGCCCTGGGTTCTGTCCCCAGCTCCGAAAAAAAGAAAAAAAAAAAAAAGAAAAAAAAAAGAGAAAAGTGGCCAACACATCGGGACATATTCTTTGTTGTTGTAACAGTGTGGAGAGAATTTATGTAGGGGTGGTGATAGCCAGCTTATAAAACATAGTCTGTGCCCCTTGGTTCCTTGGAGAACACAAATTATCCAACCTAAAACATAGGTGGCGTTGAAACAGAGAACTGCTGAGTTAGAAGACCCAGAGAGATGCACAGGTTAAAGAAAAGGAAGCTCTAAGATAGCACCTTCTCTCCACAGCAGTGACGAAATGGGCTGTCCCTTTGTAGGGCTGGGGCAGCACCTTGATTGGAGAGGAGGAGCAGTTGCCCAGGACAGAGAGTGGGAAGGAGAAAGGAGAAGCATCCTGGATTGTCCTTCATGCAACTTGCCAAACTCCTATCCCAATTCCCATTGACCTGAACTCCTCAAACCCATAATTAAGGCCCAGGAAGTCTGGCTTACAGTAGCCCCATGAAATAGGTAATGTGACCCCAGAAGGGCAAAAGCAGGAAATGTGTTTGACAGTAACCATGCAAATTCATGGAAGGTGAAGATCAAAATGAATCCAGGCCTGGGCTACTGAGATAGCTTAGGGAGTGAAATCACTTGATGAGCAAGCCTGACAACCCAAGCTTGATCAGCAGAACCCAGGGTGAAGGAGAGACAGAGATGTGCTTCGGCTGGGGAATGGGCTGAAGTAGAACACAGAAACTGACTGAAGGAGGCTAAGGACTAACTGTGGACAGCTCTTGGTGCTGATTCAAGGAAATTGGCAAGAATATCTGCACAGGGCTAGGACAAAGAAGTAGGCTCAAGCAAGAATTTGACTCTGGGCTAGGACAAGGCCCAAGAGGAATCCATCAGAGGAATGCGTTCTTTGTATCCTGATCAGCTTGTTAAGTCACTGAATACAGTAATCATGGGACCTTTCTGTATGACTTGTTTGTTCCTTGACTGCTTTGCTTAGGCCTTGGAAATGGCCTTACTCTTCGTATGTATCTAGAGTGATATAAAAGCAGACTGGAAAAAGTTAAACCCGCTTCAGCACTGGCTGAAGTCATATTGTAATATTCTCTAATTGTCTTTTTTTCTCCTTTAATCCTTGCTTCCTCCCTAGAGACACTGTTGATTGACTGAGGTTGCTTGGTCCACAAGTGATCCCTGGCCTTATAATCTTACTATTTGTGTTTTAATAAGCACTGGTTTACTTTCTCTCTTGCTCAAGGACCTCTCGCTGGCCAGAGATAAAAAAGGTAAAGACAATACACACACACACACACACACACACACACACACACACACACACACACACTCTGGTTGGGCCCGACCACCTATCCCATCAACTCCACAGATGTTAATGCATAACTACATGCACATTCCTACTACATATGCATGTATACATCTGGTGGATGAAGTAAAAGCTTCCATGAGCAATTCCCAACAAGCAATTGCCAACATAGGAACAAACTCACTCATTCTGGATGAAAAAGAAGCTCCAACCTTTATTTTATTTTATTTTTTTAAATAAGAACTTTATCTCCATGTCAAGATTTATTTATTTATTTTATGAGTACACTGTAATTGTCTTCCGACACACCAGAAGAGGGCACCAGATCCCATTACAGATGGTTGTGAGTCACCATGTGGTTGCTGGGAATTGAACTCAGGACCTCTGGAAGAGCAGTTAGGGCTCTTAACCACTGAGCCATCCCTCCAGCCCCAGCTCCAACCTTTATTGCTCAGTAAAAAGAAAGAACTTCTACCATTTTATTGCTGAAAGTAAGAAAAAGCTCCCTCCTTCTTGTCGGTTTTTAGTTCTTACAGTTTCTTAGGAGAACTGATCACATAGTGTTCTAAGAATCTTGGTATTCCGTAAGTTTACAGAAAGTTTAAGACACTAATTCAAGTCATGAATTGGTAGTCACAGCAGAAATGTTTACGTGTATCTCCATTAAGACTAGTATCTAACTAAACACACATTATCTGTTACTAGTTCTGTAAGTTCATTAAAAGTTTAAAATAATAGTTCTTATTATTTCATAAGTTAGCACGGTTTTACCAAGAAACAAATCGTCTGCCTTGTGTCTCATTTGTTTTGAAGTTTTGTATAGATAAACCAGTCAATATTTTATTTTCTGTCCTTACAGCCACAATAAATTGTCCATTCCCAGTTTATGACCACCAGTTACCAGGCTCTCATAGCTATCCGAAAAGGAGTATTCCTGATCATAAATTTCTTCCAAGCCTTTCTTATTGCCTGTGACACAAGGAAGTTTACAGAGTTCTATTTGCAGCTTTTAGAGGGCTAGAAATTACTTGTATAGGGGCTGGAGGGATGGCTCAGCGGTTAAGAGCACTGACTGCTGTTCCAGAGGTCCTGAGTTCAATTCCCAGCAAGCACATGGTGGCTCACAACCATATGTAATGGGATCTGATGCCCTCTTCTGGTGTGTCTGAAGACAGCTACAGTGTATCCATATACATTAAATAAATAAGTCTTTAAAAAAATTGCATTTCTGTAAAAAAAAAAAAAGAAATTACTTGTATAAACTTAGGGATCCTATAAAATCATTACCAGGAATTAGGAAATTATCAATTTGTCTATGTGGCATTTTTGCATGAGAGTACATCCTTGATGATATGCAAAAAATCTGCCCAATAGGGTGGGATAATGAAGGGGTAGGACTAATCCTCTCTACTCTCCTGCAGTGGCTGCATGAGTTCCTTGCTGCCTGCCCAAATGCTCTGGATTCTCGAATGCTTGACACACACACATATGCAGCCTTCTCTTTTAATATGCCTTAAACAGCACAGTGGCTGGGCCACTCTCAAACTTCCATATCGCTAACACCTCCCCTCCAATACTCCTGAACCATTACTTACTAAAATCAACATTCCATCTTTGCTACTCAGACTCAATCGGGGTAGGGACCCTGGGGCTACTCTTCCCCAGCTCTTTCAAGACTGGTTCTCTGTCTTCTGCAGTTCCCAAGCCTGCTCCCATTCCTCTCCTGGCAACGCAATTCTAAACCCTTCTTCCCTGGGTTCCCTTACTGGGGAAGTCCCGGGGCAGGGACCTGTAGCGTCTTACATACCAACATGGGAATTCCCATTTAATTTGGGAATCCAATTAATATAAGCAATAAACCAAATCCACAGCAGGGTAATGGCTGGGATCATTAGACTACCTGACAGCTACAGGAAATGGATATCAGTAGCAAGAAGCAATCCTGGGATAAAATTTCTAAGGGCCCTGCAAATTGGAGTTTACCCAGCGCAGCCATGCAAAGAGGTGAGCCATCTCCAGAAACCTTACCTTCATGCCTTTAGCCTGTTCTAGATGGCTCCCAACAAAGGGGAGAACAGACTCTATAATGTTCACTCATTGTCCATTGTCTTTATGAACCATCTAGTCGTGTGCCCCTTAATGACGATGGAGATATATTCTGAGAAATGCGTTGGTTTTTTTTTTTGTTTTGTTTTTTTGTTTTTTTGTTTTTCTTTTTTTCGGAGCTGGGGACCAAACCCAGGGCCTTGTGCTTGCTAGGCAAGCGCTCTACCACTGAGCTAAATCCCCAACCCAGAGATTAAGTGATTCTGTCATTGTGGTAGTACTGACTGTCCTCGCATGACTATTTGATGGCAGCCCCTTCACCTGGGCTAACGAATATATAGCCTATTGCTCATTAGTTACGAACCAAATGAAAGGTGACTCACTGAGTACGACAGGCAGTTATAACACAGTGGTTAGGATTTGTGGCTCTGCACATATTTAAATACAGAAAGGTAGTGTAAGGAGCTGGGGAGATGGCTCAATGGCTCTCCCAAAAGACTGGGTTCAATCCCTCTCATGCACATGCAACTCCAGTCCCAGAAGATCCTCTGAGGGAACTGTGAGCACGTGGTACACATACATGCATGCATACAGTTAAAACACCTTTATACGTAAAATAAAAATAAAATGAACCTTTAAAAAAAGATACAAAGGCAGACTCCTTCTGGCTGCCTTCAGACTAAGATGTAGAACTTTCAGCTCCTTCTCCAGCCCCCATGTCTATCTCCTCACAGCTGTGCTTCCTGCCATGATGATAATGGATTGAACCTCTGGAACTGTAAGCCAGCCCCAGCGAAATGCTTGCCTTTGTAAGAGTTGCCTTGGTCCTGGTGTCTCTTCACAGCAATAGAACCCTAAGACAGATATTTAACCCCAAAGGGCCCAGCTATCTAAGCTGCAGCTTCCTTTGGTTGCCTCCTTTCTAACTCCTTTCCTACCTGGCATGACTCGGAGTTGAAAGAGTTATAAACTACGAGACTAATTAAGGTGTCTGTTTGCAGAGTGGAAACATGTGACAAACTCTGGGGCTTCCAATTGTGAAGAAGAGCCTATGTGGACAGCTCTCTTTGTCCCTATGAAGAGGCGACACAGCATCTACAGTCTTTGTGAAGGACTGTGAGGGAACCTGCGTGGCAGGCTGAGTCAGTGTTTTTTCTTAGAAAGCTTATGTCTGGCTGAAGCTCAAAATACACATCTCTACCTGAAGTGCCTTTCAGTTCATTTTGCTTCATTCTCCTCTCCTCTCTCCCCCTTTTCCTGCCCCCTT
The DNA here is from genome assembly GCF_021556685.1 of Rattus norvegicus. Classification (NCBI taxonomy): domain Eukaryota; kingdom Metazoa; phylum Chordata; class Mammalia; order Rodentia; family Muridae; genus Rattus; species Rattus norvegicus. The sequence continues at coordinate 122,094,922 of NC_141541.1, forward strand.
TCCTTTTTTTGAGACAGTCTTAGGTAGCCCAGCCTGTAGCAGAGTTTTTGGGAATGATATTGAACTCCTGCATCCCTCTTGAGTGCTGGGATTGCAGGCACGAACCACCACGCCAGTGTCTGTGGTGCTGGAATCAAGCATCACCCAGACAGCAGAGCCACATGCAATTCCCACAACAGTCCAGCTCAACTGCACAGCGACAGCCGATTTCCTTTTTCTTTTTTTAAATATTTCATTTATTTAGTATATATGAGTACATTGTAGCTGTCTTCAGATGGTTATGAGCCACCATGTGGTTGCTGGGAATTGAACTCAGGACCTCTGGAAGAGCAGTCAGTGCTCTTAACCGCTGAGCCATCTCTCCAGCCCGACAGCCGATTTCCTAACAAAGATATCTTCTTGAAGGAAAGCCTTTCTTCTGAGTGAAAGGTTATTTCCCCCACAAGCTGGTCAGAGACAAACTGGATTGGAGGGATAGAAAATGGAAAAACCAAAATAGGCACATGTGATTCCAGAGGATCCAAAGACAAGGCTCTGGCCTGCGTTGCCAGGCAACTGTCTCTCTGAGGATGCTGTCGTTTTGATTTTGACAGAATAGTCAGGTGTCTGAATTCCTGACAAAAGATGTCCTAGGATAATGAGGAATTCATCTTTATAACCACAACAAAGCAGGAAGGTGTCCTAGTGTGCTTGTCTGATCAAACCCAGTGGTGAAATTGTGTCCAAAAGCAACTCGAGGAGAAGAGTGTGTTTCATTTTACAACTCCCAGGTCACAATCCATCACTGGGGAAGTTAGGGCAGGAATCCTGACTTGGGCTGAAGAGAGGCCACACAGGACCACTGCCTAGTGGCTCTCTCAGTTAAGGGTTTTACACAGCCCAGACCCACCTGCCCAGGGATGACAGTCCCTCCCCCCAGAGTGGACCGAGGCTTCCTACATCAAGGAAGAGACGCCATGAGACACAGTCAGGGGCTGATTCTATGATCTCAGTCGAGGGTCACTCTTCTCAGGCTATGTGAAGCTGACAGCTGAAGCTAGCTAGCTCTGTGGCACTGGGGCACACACGTGCCTCTCCCACACACGCCTCTATTCTGTCAAAATGTGTGTACACATGCATCTCTCACACACATCTCTCAAACACACACCTCTCTCACACACACACACCTCTCATATATGCATCTCTCACACACACCTCTCAAACACACACACACACATACACACATCTCTCACACACGTGCCTCTGTTGGCTTTGTTTCGTGGTTGTTGTTTTCTCTCGTGATAACTTTCACATCTTCAGAGCAGCTAGGTTCACCCATCTGTCTGTTCTTCCAAGCAAAGTGGTGATGCAGGGAACTTAGTGCTTGTGAAACTCTGTGGGTGTGAGCATGTGTGTGAGTGAGTGTAAGGTGTGTGTGAGAATGGCGTGTTGTGTGTGTGTATATGAGAGAATGTGTGAGTGTGAGGTGTGTGTGTGTGTGAGAGAACGATGTGTGTTGTGTGTGTGAGTATTCCAGAGAGTGTGTGAGTGTGGTGTGTGTGTGAGAATGTTTGTGAGTGCGTGTATGTGATGATGTGTGTAGTAAGTGTGTTTGTTCTGCACTGTACCCCAGGAACAATTCTTTTTTTTTTTTTTTTTAGTTCTTTTTTCGGAGCTGGGGACCGAACCCAGGGCCTTGTGCTTCCTAGGCAAGCGCTCTACCACTGAGCTAAATCCCCAGCCCCGGAACAATTCTTATAATATTTCTTGTCTGCTCAGCCATCTTACTGGCTCCTTATGTCTTACTTTTTTTAAAAAAATTTTTTTAATTTATGTATGGGAGTACACCATCTCTGTCCTCAGACACACCAGAAGAGGCATCAGATCCCATGACAGATGGTTGGGAGCCACCATGTGGGTGCTGGGATTTGAACTCAGGACCTCTGGAAGAACAGTCAGTGCTCTTAACCACTGAGCCATCTCTCCAGCCCATCTTACTTTTTTCGAAGACTTATTTTATTTTTTAGTGATGTGTGGATGCATGTGTAGTGGATAGGTGCACATATCTGCAGGCGTCTGTGGAGGCCAGAGGTGCTGGAGTTCTAGGCAGTCGTGAGCTGCCCAGTGTGGGAGCCAAAGGTGGGTCCTCTGCACAAGCAGCACAGGCTCCTAACCCTGAGCCTGCTCTCCAGCACCGCCTTTTATCATTTGAAGCAGATCTTTCCGTGAAAGAGGAGCTTCATGCTTTGCCTGTGAGCCCCAGGGATCTTTCTGTCAGTGCTTTTCAGCTCTGGGGTGACAGATGCATGCCACTACGCTCGGCTTTTAAGCGGGCTCTGGGGATTTGAACTTGGTTCCTCATATTTGCACAGGCTTGCCCTTCACCCACTGAGCCATTTCCCCAAACCTGAAATGCTTGACTATTTTTTTTTTTTGGTTCTTTTTTTTTCGGAGCTGGGGACCGAACCCAGGGCCTTGCGCTTCCTAGGTAAGCGCTCTACCACTGAGCTAAATCCCCAGCCCCTGAAATGCTTGACTATTAAAGGAACAACCACTTCTTTTTTTTTTTTTTTTTTTTTTTTTTTTCCGGAGCTGGGGACCGAACCCAGGGCCTTGCGCTTGCTAGGCAAGTGCTCTACCACTGAGCCAAATCCCCAACCCCGGAACAACCACTTCTATTCATAACTTACTAGGCTGGAAATCCACCCTCCCCTGACACCCCCCCATACACACATGGTGGGGGAGGGGCTATGTGCCCCACAGGTATACAGGTGTCCTCGTGGTCCAAGAACTTAGAACCAGAGTTACAGGACAGTTGTGAGCCATTTGATGCTGATGCTGGGAACTGAACCTGGGTCCTCTGGAGAAGCACTACTTACATGCTCCTGACCATCCAGCCAGTTCTCCAGCCCCTGAAAATCCCCATTTAAAACCCAGCAGCAGGGCCATGCTTGGTGGTGTGCACACGTAGCCCCTGTTACTCAGGAGGATGAGCCAGTCGGGCTGCTTGATCCCAGGAGTTTAAGCCCTTTCTGAGCCACCCAGTGAGAGTCTTATTCAGAAAACAAAACAAAACAAAACAAAAAAACCAACCAACAAACCAAAATAACAACAAAGGCCAACCCAGCAGGGGGAAGAAGGGAGGAGACATTGAAAAATTACATTTATTTACTTGTGCGTGGGGGAGCAGACATGTATGGAACCTATGTGTTGGCCAGATGTGGTGGTCAGATGTGGGAGTCTGTGGTCCCCAGGATCAGGACCATGCTGATTATTAGACTCAGTGGCACGGGACTTTCTCTCGCTGGGTCACTGAGGGGGACCCTGCAGGTGTTTATGGAAACAAGGGAATCGAACCACACAGAGGTGAGAGTGAGAACCCGGTGCTGCTTTACTTCATCAACTTGGATCAAGCCTCTGAGGAGTCTGGTGCCAGGGCGTTTACTGCTGGCATATTTACACCCTGTATAATTTTGGAAAAATGTTTCCTGGTATAATACAGTCCTGGTGCACAAGGAAGCATAATTCCAGCAAAACTCGTCAGGGTTCATGTCATTTATCCCAAGAAAATGGGTTCTAGCGCTCGACGATGACGATGATGGACTATCTTAAGGGCCCAAGGAAGGGATAGCCTGGTCTCCGTCATGCAGCTAGCATGGAGATCTTCTGGGCTATTAGCCACGCTTGGTCCTGGTTGTGAAGCTTGGGAAGCTCCTGGCTCTAAGAGGCATTTAGGTTCCTAACCACCTCCTGCGGCCGGTGTATTGGAGGCTTTCCACGGAGATCTCTGGCCTCGCCTGGCCAGGTGGGAGGGTTCAGGTGAAAGGAAGAGAACACAAGCAAGAAGGGGAAGTTACCTCTACCCCCTCCACAGCTGGTGCTGCTCCACCTCTGTCTCCCCAACTGCTGCTTCAGTTGCTCCAAGCTGGGCTGAGTCAGCAGGAGGCTGACAAGCCGCTGAAGGGTCAAGGGGGGCTTCTGGTGACGATTTTGGGAGAGAGGGTCTCTTCCCCAAGTGGCAGCTCTTATGACAGAAGCTCTCAGACAACAGAGTAGTTCTTGCACCCCTTACTCCTTCTGGGTAGGAACCTTATATACAGTTTTGGGGTGGGTCAGGGTCCGACAGTAGTTACTTCCTATTGGCTTGCTCTGAGAGCTTGGGGATACCTCATCTACATGTGGGCGGGCTTGGGGTGCTGCTCCTACATGACTGATGGTCACAAACCTCTTTACAGGGGGCTGTGGCAGGGCTATATCTATGTGACAGGAGTCTGGTTTCCAGGGAGTTTATGGAAATGCCTACATCCCTTAGGGTCCCTGAAGTTTCAAACCTCAGCTCAACCAGGAACCAGGATACCTTTCACAGCCTACTACCCCACAACCTCCAGTCCTGGTTGTAGGAGCTTGATATGGTCTGGCCCAACGGATAACACAGATCAACAGGCGGTTAATCGCCTCCAATTTCCAGCCTTCTGCAATCCATTTGAGAGGACAATTACGTGTGTTTAAGGTCCTGTTTTTGTCTGGAGATTGGGGGAGGGGGAGTAAGGGCCTCTGTGCCGTGCTCCTAACATGCCATCCTGAAGGGTCACTCAACGAAGCCCTTTCAAAGTGTTGGCTGATGGGCAGCCAGGCAGCTGCCTCACACCTGGGCAGGACAAGGCGACGCTAAATATTAACACGAAAGGAGATTAGCACAGATTGCCAGAGGATTCTCACTGGGTTAAAGGCCATTTGCTTACAAATCTCTTTAGTGCTGGGGAGCCTCTGTCCATGAGGAAGTGGGAGCTACCAGGTAGGAGGCCTAGAGAAAGAGCTGCTTTCTGTGAGAGGGGTTAATGTCAGCTGCTGTGAGGAGCTCTGAGGGATGAAGCTGAAGCCGGTTTTCTCTTCTCCATGGTCAGAAACAAACGTAAATATTAAAAAAAATTTGTTAAAAGTAGAATCAGATTTCCAATATAGGACTTGAAGAACCCTTTTATTTATCTTTTCTTTTCTTGTGTGTGCACGTGGTGTATGTACATGTACGAAAGAGGGTCTGTGACCGTGTGCACATTTGGGGTCCTGAAGAGGACCTCAGGTGTCCTGCTCTGCACTCTACCACACTTTGCCTTATTCCCAGAGACAGGGGACCTGCAGCTTGACTGGTCACCAGAAAGTTTATGCTGATCCTCCCGATTCTCGTCACCCCACAGGACAGGAGTCACAGGCATGCACAACCATGCTGAGCCTTTTATTTATTTATTTATATTTATTTTTAAAGTTTTATTTATTTTATGTATATGAGCACACTGTTGCTGTCTTCAGACACACCAGGAGAGGGCATCAGATCCCATTACAGATGGTTGTGAGCCACCATGTGATTGCTGGGAATTGAACTCAGGACCTCTGGAAGAGCAGTCAGCGCTCTTTTTTTTTTTTTTTTTTTTTTTTCCCCGGAGCTGGGGACCGAACCCCTTACGCTTCCTAGGCAAGCGCTCTACCACTGAGCTAAATCCCCAACCCCCAGTCAGCGCTCTTAACCGCTGAGCCATCTCTCCAGCCCAAGCTTTTTATTTTTATAGCCTTAAAAAAAAAAATTATGTGCATGGTCTGTTTGCTTGTGCATATCTGTGTGCCATGTTCACCCGACACCAAAAGTGGGTGCTGGAAATCAAACCCGGATTCTTCAGAAGAGTGGTCAGTGCTCTTAACTGCGGAACCAGCCATCTCTCCAGCCCCCGCTACACTGGGCTTTTATATGGTGCTTAGAACCAAACGTGGGTCTTCACCATGCAGCGACCAGCTCTCTTGTCTACCGAGCTGACTGCCCAGCCCCAGAACTCTCTTTGCTGTTGTTGCTGTTTGTTTTGAGTGAGTAAGCTGGCCTCATATGCACCAGGTAGTAGGGGATGACCTTGAACTCCCGATTTTCCTGTTTCCACTGTCTGTTCCCCCAAGTGCTAGGGATTGTAGGTGTGTACCACCACACCCAGCATGGCCTTTCTCCTACCTGGAACAAAGGGGGTGCTGTTTGTGTGGGCAGCACTTTTCGACCAGCTTTATTCAGGAAAGGTGGGCAGCCAGTTCTCATGTTGCGTCTTCCTTGATGGTCCCTGCTTCTTTCCTAATGTGAATTTATTAACGGATCCGTCCACAACTGCGATGCAGCCTGCCTCCTCCTGCCGCCGATGCATCTTAAATCCACACCTTGAGACTTACTTTGGCCAACTAAATGGAGCAGAAGCGATGTCTTTCAAATTCTTGAACCTCGCTTTCTTTCTTTCTTTCTTTCTTTCTTTCTTTCTTTCTTTCTTTCTTTCTTTCTTTCTTTCTTTTGTAGATCCGAGGTACGATTATTTTTTTTATTCCTAAAGGGCTTATTTTTGACTGCGCTCCCTTAGAATTGAAGCTCTCAGCGCGTTCGGCCTCCGATTCTCGGCAACCTGTTCCTGTAGTGCCTTGCTTTCTTGAGAGGTCTTGTAGCTCCCACCCGCCAATGCATGGAATATCCCTACCTTGAGACAGAAACGCCTAGGTGGACCGCTGGCTTTGAGGAACCACGTGGAGAGGCTGCAAGCTAACAGCTATGGCTAGCTCATCTTAGCCTCTTTGGAGCCAGCGACTCTGTTAGTGGATCGTACTTGCATAAATAGCTCCAAAGAGACCAGTGGGACTACACAGTTGAGTCCAGCTAGTTACAAGATAAATAATAAAGCACTGTGTTTGTATGTGTAGTGCGTGCGCACACGCCCCAGCCCCATATACTCCGCACATGCGCACAGAAGCCAGAAGACTGTGCTCCTCCAGCAGTCTTTGCCTAGTCCTTTGAGATGAGGTCTCTCCCCGAACCCGGGACTCAAGTTTCTTAGCTGGGCTAGAAGCCGGCAAGCCCCTTTCTCTGCCTACCTCAGACAGGGGTTACACGGGCTGCTGGACTCACTGTCTGGATACTGGGATCTGAACTTATGCTCATAATTGCACCCTCCAACCCCTACAGCTACTATTTTAGGCTGTGGCCTTCTGCAATGGCTTGCTGGGCAGCCATGTGTAGGAGATTCAGCCTTCTCTAGTTTGTTTTTGTCTGGCTTCCCACCGTGCTCCATGGGTAAAGCAGGGAGTGGAAACATAAGGGGTGGCAGAATTTTGAAAATAGAAATCCCTTTAGCTCATTCCTTATGATCTCCCCAGTCCTCTGCAGCAGCCGTCGCTGAGCTGGGTGTCTCCAGCGAGGCAGACCATTGGCGACCTGACCTGACATTCTCTTTCCCTGTAGCACCGCTCTGATTTTAGCAATCTCCCTGACAAAGGCAGGCTATTTCTGAGCCTCTTTTGTAATGAGGAACTGCCAGATGAGAATGTATAATGGGCTTTAAACGGAAGCGTTCTGTGAGATTTGCCAGAGACTTCCTAAGCGGAGCTGACTTAAGAAAAGGTTTCTTTCTCGTTCGTCTGTCCTTTCTTCCTCGACTAGAACGTACATGCTTTGGTTGGAGCTTTAGTCGTCGTCACCTTGCGCCATGAGGTGACTAAAGACGAGAAGTATGTACCGGGAATAGCAGGATTGAACGAGAAGACTGAGGGGCTGGATTGTTCAGTGGTTAAGAGCCCTATTCCGCTCCCACATGATGATTCACAACCATCTGTAACTCCAGTTCCAGAGGTCCTGATGGCCTCTGTGGACATTGCATGCATGTGGTACATAAATATAGATATAAACATGGGCAGAACGCCCATACACATAAAATAAAAATAAATAAATCACAACAAGCCTAAAAAAAAAAAAGAAAGAAAAAACTCATTGGAATGGTCATGTCACTTTGCATTGTCTTGCTCTGATGGCTGACACCCTCACTAATGTGCCTGTGTGCCTTTAAAAAAAAAAGATTTATGCAAAGCAAAAGGAAAAAAGGATTTCCTCTAAGGAATAAAGGTTGACAAATAAAAGTAATAAAAAGACCAGGCTTTGGGGTTTGGGATTTAGGTCAGTGGTAGAGCGCTTGCCTAGCAAGCTCGAGGCCCTGGGTTCAGTCCTCAGCTCTGAAAAAAAAAAAAAAAAGACCAGCTTTTAGCTCAGGGAAACCATCTTTGCTAACTGTGGAAGGGCATGTACCTCCTCCTATCAGGTTGGGAAAATGGTTGTTTTGTTAGAACACTGTTCAAATAATTCTTCCTTATGTTTATACTTAAAGATTAATAAAACATCTTCTATGTGTTAATCATCAAAAAAAAAAAAAAAGATTTATGTGTATGAGTGCTCTATCTACACCTACATACCAGAAGAGGGCATCAGAACTTACTATAGATGGTCATGAGCCACCGTGTGATTGGTGAGAATTGAACTCAGGACCTCTGGAAGAGTAGTCAGCTCTTAACCACTGAGCCATTCCTCCAGCCTCCATGTCAGGGCTTTAACATTTACATCAGTTTGTGTTTCTGACTCTAGTTCCTTACAAGGAGGTTGTCCCACAATTACTCTTCAAAGGCCCCATAGTCTTCCGTTGGTGTTAAGATTGGTTTATAAAACGTAGTCCAGGGCTGGAGAGATGGCTCAGTGGTTAAGAGCACTGACTGCTCTTTCAGAGGTTCTGAGTTCAAATCCCAGCAACCACATGGTGGCTCACAACCATCTGTAATGAGATATACTGCCTTCTTCTGCTGTGTGTGAAGACAGCTACAGGGTACTTATATATGATAAAAAAATAAATCTTTTAAAAAAAAAAGTAGGGGTTGGGGATTTAGCTCAGTGGTAGAGAGCTTGCCTAGGAAGCGCAAGGCCCTGGGTTCGGTCCCCAGCTCCGAAAAAAAGAACCAAAAAAAAAAAAAAAAAAAAAAAGTAGTCCACAGAACCAGGTGGTGATGGCACAGGCAGCACTCGGGGGGAGAGGCTGGTGAGTGTGAGGCCAGCCTGGTCTACAGAGAGTTCCAGAACAGCTAAAACTACACACAGAGAAACTCTGTCTCAAACAAACAAACGAACAAAGAAAGAAAGGAGCCCACAGGCGAAGTGGAAACTTAGGGGTTCTTTGGGAAGTTGGTTGGATGGTGTTTTGCTGGGCAAATGTGAAGGAATGCTTCATTAGAGTGGACAGAGGTGCGAAAGACTAAGGCAGACTCAGGAAGCAGACGCAGGAGAGAGGATGCTCTGCTAAAGCAAGCAGGTGGAAGGACCGGTGGTGGATTCTTTGCTAAGGTCACACATGTATTCGTCTGCCTTAATTTACATAATTGAGCTGCATTTGTCGGGATAGAAAGAAACTCGCCAAAAAACTTCCGATGGTGTGCTGCAGTTTTTTACTGCTTCCATGGACTTGGGGTGATTGACAGAGTGACGTCAGCTGAGACAGACTCACGTACTGAGACGAGATACATGCCAAGGCAAGACCCGTGGAGGACACGGGATGTTTGGAGAGCGAACAAAGAGGACTCAATTGGCAGTGAAGGAGGGTGAGCTCCGCTCGCTTGTTGCGCTAGCTATGCAGTGCTTGTGGGTCTCACATCTTTGCTGATCTTTGCTTCCCTGAGAGAGGCACAGCTGAGAATTTCTGGTGTTCCGTCCGGGTCCCCTGGCAACTCTGCTAGGTCCAGTCATGACCGTTGCTAACCCAACTCTATTGAACTGGACTGCTGGCGTACCCGTGAAGTGTTTACGAGTGGATCAAGCCTGCTGACCTGTGAACTGAACCGCTGAGTTCCAGACATCTTAGAGTTGCTCCAAAGAACCTTTCTACACAGGTCCACTTCCCCTGTATCCTTTCTTTTCCACTACCTTTGGTGGGTGGTGGGCTACAAGGGAGGGTAAACGTTTAAAAAACAAAATTAAAAAGAAGGTTTGAAAAAAATTAAAGTTACACAGAGGCTCATGGGTGGAGCCACGCTGTCCCTCTCTGCTAGCCTCCAGACATGTGAGGTTCCTGCAGTCACAGACTCGCGTGGCTGCCCCAACTGCAGATTCTGAGGCAAGGATTTGATTGATAGGTGAGGGCACGATGGTGAGCACTAGGAGTGGAGAGAGAAGAGAGGGAAAGCAAGATCACTACAGAACAGACTCCCGCTTTAGGCATGTGGGGCCGGAAATGACAAAACAAGAAGAAAACAGGAACATTTTGACCCCAGCTCCCACTGGTTGTACATTGCTGGGGCTCTCCTTGCCTGGCCTCGTTTGCTTTCTGGGATGAACACACCTGAGCAAGCCTGTGGCCAGAGCCAGGGCACTGGTGGTCTTGCTTCAGTAGGAAGTGGTCCATCAGGAAACGCGATCACAGCTCTGACAAGGTCTGCAGAATACACCCCAGACCTGAGAGCTCTAGCCTTCTACAAACAAGGGCTACAAACAAGGAAGGACTAGGTATTCTTCTATGATGCTTTCTTCTTCCTGGGGTCGGGTGTTTTGCACATGTGTGCACATGTGTGTGGAGGCCAGCGGTCAGCCTCAACTATTGCTCCTTAAGTGTCATCAACCTTGTTTTTTAAGATTTACCTTTATTATTTTAAATCAGGTGTGTGTGGGGTGGGGCTGGGGTCTGTGCATGGCAGTGAAGGTACCTGAAGAGAATGGCGGAGCCTACAGCTGAAGTGACACAATGGTGTGAGTCACCTGACATTGGGTGCTGGCCTCTGAACTCTCCAGTCCTCCATAAGGGCAGTACTCCTAACCACTGAGTCATCTTCATTTTTATAGACAGGCTCTCTCACTAGCCCATTCAGCTACACAGCTAGCCCCAGGGATCCACCTGTGTCTGCCTCCTACTGCTGGGATTACAATGTGCAGTATCACCTCCATCTTTTGTCATGTGGGTTCCGGGACCTCAACTGAGGTCTTCGTGTTTAAAGCACTTTATTAAATGAGTCAGCACTCCAGCCCCACCTGAGGTGTTACTGACTCTCAGAGCGGCAGACTGGGAACCTCCTTCCTGAACGTTGATGTTGGCTCCTAGACACTCCTCCAAACCTCATGGTTCATCCCAACATAGGAAAAGACAGCCTATTTTACCAGGCTAGGTCAGCTGATGAGGAAGGAGGTGGCTTTCGGTCTCCTGAGAAGGAGAAGAATACAGCTGGCTGGCTGGCCATCTGGCATGTCCCTTTTCTGTGTTATGATGCCATCAAGTTTCTAAAAACAACCTAAGCCTGCAGTCTGAGGGTCTGGCCAAGTCTGGACCAGAGGTTCTGCTCTCAGAGAGGTTTGTCCAGGGCTGACACGGGTGTCCAGGACAAGTGGTGGAGGATTGCCAAACATGACAAGTGACTTAGTGCCTTTGCCATCTGGTTTCTTTATCAGAAAATGTAGGGGTTGGGGATTTAGCTCAGTGGTAGAGCGCTTGCCTAGCAAACACAAGGCCCTGGGTTCGGTCCCCAGCTCTGAAAAATAGAAAAAAGAAAAAAGAAAATGAGGAGAGTTAAAGGGAGTTGTCGAGGGCGTTTGCAAGCTCGGGGATTCTAGGACTGAATGTTACTGGCCTGGCCTGTACCCTCCAGCTGAGGAAAGTCATTATGTGTGACAGACTTTTTCTTTTGACATAGTGTCTCATGCAGCCCAGGTTTGCTATACAACCCAGGATGACCTTGAACTCCTGGTCTTTCTGATTCTGTCTCCCAAATGTTAGGATTATACACACATGTTACTATGCCCAGTTTATGGGGTGCTGGGGATCAAACAAAGGGTTTTGCAGATGCACACGACCGACTGCACTGCATTCCCAGCCCAGAGGTGCCAGATGTTTGGTGTGTGTGTGTGTGTGTGTATGGTATATGCATGTGTTGCATATGTGTGTGGGGTGGATATGATCTGTGTAATTGCATGTAGAATTGCAGGAAGTAGAAGTTGGGAGGCATTCCTCAAAGTTTTTTCCACTGTGGTTTTTTTTTGGTTCTTTTTTTCGGAGCTGGGGACCGAACCCAGGGTCTTGCGCTTCCTAGGTAAGCGCTCTACCACTGAGCTAAATCCCCAGCCCCTCCACTGTGTTTTTTGAGACAGTATTTCACTGAGCCCAGAGACAGATTGGGTGGCCAGTAAGCCCCTCGAATGCTTCTGTCTTTACCTCCAAGTGCTGTGGTGAGAGACACATGTGGCTAAGCCTGGCTTTTAAGTAGGTGATAATATTGATTGATTGAGGCACCAGGTTTGGTGCCTCAGTAGAGAGAAACGCTCACCAAGATGCTATGTCTTCATTTTCTGAAGGAGCAGAGGGGTTCAGCCTTCTTGGGAAAGACTGACCCTTGGCTAACTCACTCCAGTAACTTTATTCAAATTCAAGGTTAATTGGGGCTGGGAAGGGTTCCAGCTACCAAAGCTATCTTGCCCTTGCTGCCCGTGAAAGCAGACAACCCACATAAATCAATCCCAGTCCCTTTTGACCATGGCTAAGCCATAATCAAAAGTAAGAACTCCCCCTTTGCCAGGAGTGTCTTAGGGGCAAGGTTGGTGCAGCTTCGTGTTCTCAGGTAGCACCAAGTGCAGATTCTCTAGAGAGACAACATTTCTTCGAGGTTCAAGTAGTCTCAAAACAGTTTTTCAGCCTCTACTGATTGACCCAAACATGGCAAAAGCTGTGCTAAAACATTTCCCTTAAAGTCAGACACAAAGGTTTACTATACATTTTATGTCATGGTAGAGATCAAACTCAGGGCCTCATGCCCAGCGAGTAGTTCACCCAATGTGCCACTTTTTGTCAACTTGACACCCTGGAGTTATTGGGGAAGAGAGAACTTACCTGAGAAGATACCTCTATCAATTTGTCCTACAGTAAGTTTGTGGGACTTTTTCTTTTAGTGGTTCATGTCAGAGGGCCTGGCCCATTGTAGGCAGTGCCGCCCGTGGACAAGGTTGTCCATGCTGAGCAAGCCAGTAAGCAGGGTTCCTCCACGGTCTCTGCTTTAGTTCCTGCCCTGACTTCCCTTCACGACGGACATGTAGCCAAATAAAACTTCTCTTCCAAAGTTGCTTTTGGCCGGTGTTTTATCAGAGCTGTAGAAACGAGTCTGTAATAACCACTGAGCCAACCCGTCAACCTGGATTTACCATCTTTTGACCCTGTAATCCCGTCAGGGAACACTTCAGTGTAAAGTGATGTAAAAAAAATAAAAGGAATTAGACACAGTCATAGAAACTTGAAGAAAGTGGCCAAACGACTTACGGTACAACCAGGTGCCAGACAGAGTACAGCTGAAATGACAGAAATATTTCAAAGAACCTTTTTCTTTGTGGTGCTAGGGAATCAAACTCAGGGCCTTGTTCTTTTTTTTTTTTTTTTTTTTTTTTTTTTTAAGATTTATTCAATATATACTGTAGCTGTCTTCAGATACACCAGAAGAGGGCATCAGATCTCTTCTACAGATGGTTGTGAACCACCATGTGGTTGCTGGGAATTGAACTCAGGACCTCTGGAAGAGCAGTCGGGGCTCTTCACCACTGAGCCATCTCTCCAGCCCCCAGGGCCTTGTTCTTGTTAGGCAAATACTTCACCACTGAGTTTCATCCCCTGTTCAAAGAACTTACACAACCGTATAAACTACATGTGATTCATGGGAAACAGAGCATAAGGCTGTACATGTAGAAGAACCCTAGCTGGTTCTAATAGACAATTATATTATGTTAGATCTGGAGTCAGGCAAGAGGGTCAGGAGTTCAAGGTCACCCACAGCCAAGAGAGTTCAAGGCTGACCTAGATTACATAGGATCCAGTCTCAAAAAAAAAATTGAAAAATTAAATTCAAAAAAGATCTGAAATTTATTTGTATATTTTACTTATGCGTTGATAAAACATAGCCAAAAGCAAATTTTAACCTCTCCCTTCTTCACATTTATTTTTTTTGATGGGTCTTATGATGTAGCCCTGGATGGCCTGCAACTTACTATGTAGACCAGGCTGGCCTCAAACTAGTAAGAGTCTCCCTGCTTCTGCCTACTGAGTGTTGGAATTACAGGCAGGTGTGACCTACCACGCCTGGCTTTTCATGTTTCTTAAGTGTTCTATAGTTACCAAAAACACATACAGTTATTTTATAGTCAAAAAGATAAGAAAGGTGTTTTTGTCTCTTTAGAGGAAGCGTGAGGGTTAGAGAGATGGCTCAGGGGTTAAGGGCATTGAGTGCTCTTCCAGAGGTCCTGAGTTCAATTCCCAGCAACCACATGGTGGCTCACAACCATCTGTAAGGGGATCTGATGCCCTCCTCTGGGGTGTTAAAGACAGCGTGTCCATATACGTGAAATAAATAAATAAATCTTTGGAGAAAAAGAAGAAGAATCGTGAAAACAGGGTCCACTTTGGCCTCTTGTGTGCTAGAGCTCTCGTGTGGGCACCAGGGACTACACTGTCAACTCCTGCTCCCTGGGTTTGACTGGTATAGGCAGAGGGGATCAGCACCATCATGACTTGCTGCGACACTGGAGTCAGAGCTTTTGAAGTACAGATGCTGCCTGCCTGGTTTTCAGGGGAGTTTCCATGCTGTCAGACTTGCTTCCCCTATAGAGAAAGGCTGACGTCACTCGTTCTTAGCACAGAGTTGGGGGATGGGAACCACAGAGGAGAATGTTGCCGTTTATGGTTGTTTGAATAAGAACGGCCCTCAGAGGCTCTTAGTTTGAATAGTTGGTCCCCAGTTGGTGGAACTATTTGGCAAGGATTAAGAGATTTGGACTTGGGTTGGGGATTTAGCTCAGTGGTAGAGCACTTGCCTAGGAAGCCCAAGGCCCTGGGTTCGGTTCCCAGCTCCGAAAAAAAAAAAAAAAAAAGAGATTTGGACTTGCTGGGGGAGGAGGAGGAGATGTGTCACTGGGGGTAGGCTTTGAAGTTTCAAAGGACCCCATTACTCCCAGTTAGCTCTCCCTGTCTGCCTCGTGGCTGACTCAAGGTGTGAGCCCCCAGCTATGGCTCAAGCACCTGTCTGCCCGCCTGCTGATGGACTCTACCTCTCTGAAATGGTAAACGTGGTAAACACGGTAAACACGTTCTTTACGAGAAGCCCTAGTCACAGTATCTTACCAGAGCAATAGAAAAGTGACTCAGACAGCATTACAAGTTGCTTTTTGTCCATGGCCCACAGTAATAGCTAGCTAGTTCTGCTAATTAAAGTCAACTAGACCTCGTAAGGCAACAGTGGGATTCAAAAGATCCTACCTACCTCAGGGGCTGGAGAGACAGCTCCAGTGGCTAGAGAGCACCTGCATTTGCCGGTTCATGCTCATAATTAAAGATAAAGTAAATATTCAAAAAACCCGATAATATTTTTATATGCACACAATAAATAAATATAAAAAAAGTTTTTTTTTTAAAAGCCATGTATTCCTAAATAAAAGTATATGGTATGGAAGCCAGGTATGGTGACACACACCTCGTAAATCTCAGCATTTGGTCAGTCAAGGTAGGAGGATTAAATGTCATTCTCAGTTATACTTTGTGTCTGAGGCAAGCCTGGGTTACTTGAAACTATCTCAGAATACCAAACAAACATACAAACAGACAAACAGGAAGAGGCCATAAAATGACTCAGCAGGTAAAGGAACTTACCAACAAGACAGGCGAAGTGAGTTTGACTCCTGGAACCGCCTCCCAAAAGTTGTCCTCTGACTACTTTGACATACATGTTATCATAAAACTCTCTCTCTCTCTGCCCCCACAATCCAAACGCACGCATGTGTGCTTATGCATGCATGCATGCGCTCGTGCGCGCGCGCGCGCACACACACACACACACACACACACACACACACACACACACACACACAGAAAAAAGTTAAAATAAGAGGTGAGCAGTGTAGCTCCGTTGGCGGACAGAGTGCTCACACAGGAAGGCCTGTGCTGTTCCCAGCACTTCAGGAAATTGGCAGACTGGAGCACATTCGAAGTCTTAGCACTCACAGGCAGAGGCAGAAGGACCAGAAGTTCAAGGCTACCCTTAGCTACACAGAGGGTTGGGGATTTAGCTCAGTGGTAGAGCACTTGCCTAGCAAGCGCAAGGCCCTGGTCCAGGGCTACACAGAGAGGGAGGGAGGCCAGTGTAGAATATGTGAAATCTTATCTCAAAAACAAAACAAAACAAAAAAGTATAGCAGAATCAGGGCTATTAATTTTATTATAGTGGAATCAGGGCTATTAATTTTATCTTCATAAATAAAGGTCGTCAAACAGGAAGACGCCCTAAACCCCAGAGGTTTAAGCAGCTAGACGCCCTAAATCCCAGTGGTTTAAAGCTCTTCTCTTCACCAGTTAAAACCTTAGTAGAAGCGATCCGTGGACCCTTCCCTGTTCTTATAGACGGACAACTCTCTGGCTACTGGGTGGAACAGAAAAACCCCTCGTTTCCCCGGAGGGCTGGGGACACTCCCCCAAAAACCCAGGCCGGTCTAGCGAGAGCTTTTTATATTGCAGTGCCCTAAAAATAACACCCTCACTTGCGAATGGGTTGGAAGCCGTGGTGGCCGGTTCTTTACATCCGGAGCAGCTGATCAGAAGCCCTGAAGAAAAGGAATTACGCAATGATTTGCTGTCTCGCTTGGGCAAGGCGGGGGATGAGCTTTCAGCGGAGTGACACAGGGAGGGCTGTGACGCATCGAAGGCGTGCGCTCGAGTAAACAACGGATTAACAGCAGGCTACACAAAATCCCTGTTCGGCCGGGCCTCCGTGAGACAATAGAACGTTAAAATGGAAGGATGCAGAACCAGGACGAACGACAGATCGAGGCATCTCTTTACAGCGCGAGAACCCCAGTAAATGAAATGGTTGTGCTGGCTGGTTTTTGTTTGTCAACTTGTCACCAGCCAGGATCAGGTAGGAAGAGGAAATGCTATTGTCAAAATGCCTCCATCAGTTTGGCCTGTGGGAGGGGCCAGAACACTGGAAGTGCCACCTGGGGAGGTGGTCCTGGGTGGTATAAGAAGGCAGGCTGAGGGGCTGGGGATTTAGCTCAGTGGTAGAGCACTTACCTAGGAAGCGCAAGGCCCTGGGTTCGGTCCCCAGCTCCGAAAAAAAGAACCAAAAAAAAAAGAAAAGAAAAGAAAAGAAGGCAGGCTGAGCAAGGGTAGGGAACAAGCCAGTAAGCGGTGTTCTTCAAAGATCTCAGCTTTCGTCCCTGTCCTGACAACTCTCAGTGAAGAATATGTAAGCCAAACAAACCCTCCCCTCCACACGTTGGTTTTGGTCCGTTTTAACACAGCAGTAGAAAGCAAACTAGACGACCTTACTGTAAAATCAGGTGATATGGCGCAGTGGGTAAAAATGCTTGCTGGCTGCAAAAGTTGAATTGAGTTGAATCCCTGGAACCCAGCTTTAAGAAAAGCCAAAGCCAGATGCTGGGGTGGGGACACCTGTAATCACAGCACTCCGGTGGAGGTGGGAGGAGGGGAGAGAAGCTCCTGGAAGCTTACAATCCAGCATTCTGTGTGAAGTGACAGAACTTAACCCCAGTCACTTCTATCATTTGCTGGTCTAGTTTCCAGAGATTAGCTGAGTCTTTGAGGATTTCCAGAGATAATTCATGAAGCACATCTAGCACGATATAAAGACTCTGAGAGGCATCTGGTGCCTGGCATACAGTTAATTCCTGAAGGATTCGTTTCCTTTTATTCTAGATCCAGGAAAAGACACTGAACTCTATCTCCAACTTTTAACCTCAGAGCCCAGTAGCTCAACAGGGAAGAAGCAAGAAGGCCAACAAAAGGTTCTCACCATGGACAGAGGCTCAAGAAATGATCTCCTACTGAGCTACATCTCTAATCGACTTTGTAATTTTTACTATGAGAGGGTCATACTGATTTCCTGAGCTGGCCTTGAGGTCATTCTGTAAGCCAGGCAGGCCTGGACACTCGGGAATATCTCTTTATGTCTGGTCTTACCCTGAATGCAAACTGACTGCACAAGAGGAGTTATTAGAGGCTGCAGAAGGAAGAGAGACTGAATCCGGCACTCGAAGTGCAGCTCGATGCTAAGGCAAGGTTAGGTGCACTGTTAGGAATGCACGGTGTGTATTCTATGTAGGGGGTGTACGAATCAGGCCAGCGTTCATGAAAACCCAAAAGGTCATTTGGGAATTTCTCCGTCCTTAAAGTGTAGGAGAGACAGTTTAGTCCCACTTACCAAACCTGGGCAGCTGCACTTCCTCGTGCTTTCTTGCACGTTCATCCCGGTGACAATGAGGCTGCTTCACATCTGGTTGTTAGAGTTGACTGTTTACCATGGACTCTGCAGTGACCTGGGAGAGGGGCTCTGGGCATGGCTGTGGGGGAGTATCTTGAAGACCAGCTGTGGGTGGCATCATTCCCTGGCTGGGGTCCTGGATTGTGTACCTGGAGAAAGGAACTGGGCACTAACCTACCTCTACCCCTCTCTGTGCCTGACTGTGGATGTGGCATGGCCGCAGCTTCAAGCCCCATTGTCCCTTTGGCTCTCCCACAGTGATGGACTATATCCCTTCCCCTTAAGCTGCTTTTGTGGGATATGTCTTTACCACAGTGACAGGAAAAGAAACTAACAGGTTTTGTGGTTCCCTCCACCATTATTCATTGCAAACTCCAGACCAGACAGGAAGCCAGGGCTACACAGGGAGACCTTGTTTCAAATAAATGAACGAATGAATGAATGAATAATAAAAGAAAAAGGAAACAATAAACTCAATAGTCACTGTGTAATCCCAGAGTTTGTGGCACTTACATAGGAAAATTGACAGCAGGGTTCAAGGTCACCCTGTAAGACACACTGAATTCTAGGCTAGCCTGGGGCTACATAGTGAGATCCTATAACCAAAGCAAAGCAAAGTAACAAAGCCTGAAGCCTATTTCTTTCTGCTTAGAATGTTGGCTTGTGGTCCAGCTATGGCTATGCATCAGAAAGTGTATTAGAGATGAACATTCAGTTGCTGTCCTACAGTCTTTTGAGCCAAAGTTTGGGTTTTAAGGAGTTTCCAGGGGTGTACTACATTTTCATTGTCAAGTTGACCCATTTGGGGAAGGAACTTCAACAGAGGAATTTCCCACATCAGATTGGCCTGTGGCCATGTCTGTGAGGGATTATCTCGATTGAGACACGGCAGGGCCCAACCCGCTGTGGGCAGCACCATCCCTGTGCAGGTGGCCCTGCAATTTACAAGAGGCAGTTGAGCATGTGCTGATGAGTGACCCAGTGTAGCAGAGAATAGTTAATCTGCTTTGAACTCCCAGTGGGTGATCTCGCACTTCTAGCCACCCACTGGAGCTCTCTGGATTCGAGAATGAAAAGACACACACACATACACACACACACACACACACATTATATTTTATTTTATTTTATTTTATTTTTTTACGGAGCTGGGGACTGAACCCAGGGCCTTGTGCTTGCTAGGCAAGCGCTCTTGCCTAACTAGCTCAATGGTTGGGCATGTCTCCCCACTAGTAGCAGACATTCCCCTCCAGTATTCTTGAGTTAACACTTTCTAAATCTGTATTTTATCTTTGCTGCCCTGTTTCCTTCTGGGCAGCCCTTCCATGGGGCCGATTTTCCTTTGTACCTACATTGCTGGATGATTTTTTTTTTTAAGATTTATTTATTTTAGTTATAAGAGTACACACCAGAAGAGGGCATTAGATCCCATGACAGATGGTTGTGAGCCACCATGTGGTTGCTGGGAATTGAACTCAGGTCCTCTGGAAGAGCAATCAGTGCTCTTAACCACTGAGCCATCTCTCCAGCCCTTGCTGGATGATTTTTCTCTTGCACCTCTTAAATCTGATCTCTCTGCTTCTGTGTTGTGACAATTCTGTTCCTTTTCTCCTCTGAGTTCTTTCTCCCAGGAATCCTGAAAGTCCCCCCTCTTTCACCCTGCCCAGTCATTGGCCATTGGCTCTATACTGATTAATCAAAAACCAATTGTGGACAAGGACCCTCAGCATCTGTCCACGCAGAAGTAAGACAAAGCATTAGAACCAATCTCCAACAACCCGGTTTATGAGCCAGTGAACACTGTCTACATGGTTCCTGGGTGATAGGCTGTGACCTGGAAGTCTAGCATCCTTTGCTAAATTGCTTTTGGTCATAGTGTTCGTGACAGTAACAGAAAAGCAAAGTAAAACAATGTATTCACTTGAGCCATCCAAACATTAAGAAACTGCTCTCTGAGTGCTTGCCTAGCAAGTGCAAGGCCCTGGGTTCGGTCCCTAGCTCCGGAAAAAAACAAAGGGTTTCTCTGTAATGGAGAAGTGGCTAATGAAGCTACTATGGGAGATGGCCAGTTTAGTTTGGGGTATGTTGAGTTTGAAATGCTTAGTAAACATCTGCATGGAGACGTGATGTGGGAAGGTGGGTATATTAGTTTGAGCTGCAGAAGACGCTCTGGGCTGGAGAGAGAAGTCTACAAGTCTGTATCATATGCAGACATCCTTTGGTGTCTGTGTGGTATGAATAGGCATTGGTTACAGTGACCAAGCCAGCTCTGTCAGTCTACTGGGTCTCAAGGGAGGGAGTGAGGGTTGAAAAGAAAAAGACAACTAGAGGACACTATAACATGACCCCAGGAAGTTCTGAGGCTGAAGCGACTTTATTTTTTTCCAGTCTGCTTTAATATCATTCTAGATACATACAAAGAATATCGTCAGTCCCAAGGCATAAACAGAGTAGTTAAGGAACAAAGCCAAAAAAAAAAAGGTCCCATGATTACTGTACTCAGGGTCTTAACAAGACCCATCAAGATACAGTGAATGCGGGCTGGAGAGATGGCTCAGCGGTTAAGAGCACCCAACTGCTCTTCCAGAGGTCATGAGTTCAATTCCCAGCAACCACATGGTGGCTCACAACCATCTGTAAAGAGATCCGATGCCCTCTTCTGGTGTATCTGAAGACAGCTACAGTGTACTTATATATAATAAATAAATAAATCTTAAAAAAAAAAAGATACAGTGAATGCATTCCCCAGCTGTATTCATCTTCAGCCTACTTCCTAGTCCTAACCCAATGTCAGATTCTTGCCAAATTTCTAGAAGCGGTCCCAAGAGCTCTCCACATCCCAGGACCCCATGAACACTACCCACCATCTGATGATGCCCAAGTCCCTCGTAGAAATGGTGCTGTGCTTGCCTATAACCCATGCATATCCTCATATACTCTTTCCCTCTCTCTTTCAGACAGAGCCTTGCTTCCGATTTGCCCATCTCAGCCTTCCTAGGGCTGGGATTGCAGGCGCGTGCCACTATATCCAGCCCACGTTGTTTAAATCTAAACCCTTTTCCATTTTGGATTGTAGTTCTACATAGCGTTTCATAACTGGATTGGGGTTATGAAAACTTTGGCAACAGTCTGGGGGTTTTGGACAGACAACTGCAGGTGAATAGCGAGTCAAATGTGAAGGGGATCCAGGGTGTTTCTGGCCCGACTCACCTGGCAGGGCTTCACCACAGTCGTGGTTCTGAGCACACGTGCACCTTCGCATGGTGCATGCTAGTAGTGCACCGTGCAAAGGTAATGGATGCTACCTGAAACAGGTCAGCTTAAGTGTGAGGCTTTTACATCATCAGTTTCTGATCTTACAGAAACATGCATTTACGGAACAAAAGCCTTTTAATAGTATCCAGTTGCATTTCTTCAGCTCGTGAGCATCAAATTATCTTTGGGTAGTAATGTGTTAAACTGTTTGATTTTTTAAAGAAGTTGCTAAATGAGTTATTAATTTAAAAAAAAATCACTAAACGGCAGCTTGAGAGATGGCTCTGTGGTGGAGAGCACAAATTGCTCTTGCAGAGGACCTGGGTCTGGTTGCCAGCCTCCCTGTGGCTACTCAAAAGGGCCTGGGGCTCCAGTTCCAGGTGAGCTATGCAGTCTTCCAACATCCACGGTTAGCTGCATGTGGCACAGATATGCTCTAATAAGTGTATGTGCACACACACATGCGCATGCCCATGCGTGCGCACAGGCAGTCTTTTTGTTTTTTTTAATCATTAAATGAGGGTCTGGAGAGATAACACATCAGTTAAGAGCACTGGCTGGTCTTGCTTGGGACCCCAGCATGATTTTCAGTTCCCACATGCTGGCTTACAACCATATAACTCCCAGTCCCAGGTGATCCAACATCTTTCGGCACCAGGCACTCCTGTGGTGTAGATGGATGCAGGTAGCTAACATTTATACACATACGATTTAAAAAATGAAATCGTATAAACACAGATGAAGACAGAAAAATCACATTGCATAGAAAGCAGCCTGGCACATGGTAGACATTTATAAGTAATCATGCTAATCAGGTATCTATCTTAGTAGAAGAATGCTATACATCACAGGAATGCTAAAAGTCACAGGAACTGGGAAAGGGGTTAACATTTGAAATGTAAATAAAAAATATCCAGTTTAAAAAAAAAAGAATGTCACAGGAATACAACTTCCCTGTTTTGTTTTGTTTTGTTTTGTTTTGTTTTGTTTTTTTGGTTCTTTTTTTTTTTTTTCGGAGCTGGGGACCGAACCCAGGGCCTTGTGCTTCCTAGGTAAGCGCTCTACCACTGAGCTAAATCCCCAGCCCTTGTTTTGTTTTGTGTGTGTGTGTGTGTGTTTTGTTTTGTTTTTAATTTTGTTTGGAAGTGGGGTCACATGTAGCCCAGGCTGCCCTTGAGTTGAGTGCGTATCTAAGGATGACCTTGAACTTCCCATCCTCCTGTCTCCACCTACCAAATGCTGGGATTATAGGCCGGTCCCACCACACCTGGTGTATTTCAGTGCTGGGGATTGAACTCAGGGCTTCATGCATCGGGGACAAGCACTCTACCAACTGAGCCGCACAGGAAACAACTTCGACCTCAGTTTACATCTTTAATGAGCTATCTGACTTCTCAGACCAAGCAAACCTGACATGGAAACCACAACTCTGTGTATAAACAGAACTGAGAAAACTCTCGGAGGGAAAACGATGGCTGAAGCAATACACAGAAAGTGAACACAGAGGGGCCGGAGTTCTTGGAGCTTTCCTTTGAGGCTGTAATGTGGGAGGCCATCGTGGGAAACCTAGGGTGCCTGGGAAATCTCTGGGTCCTTTCCTGATCACAACGACAGGAGTCTTAGTTGCAGGAGGTTATTATGACCACCGTTAGCAGGGTTTGGCCAGATATGGTTGGGAAGGTTAAGACAGCCATTCATAATAATTAAGTAGGTGAGGGAGTTTTCCTCTGTAATGACCCCATGGGAGGTCAGTGGCTCAAGGTCATCAGCATTCACACAGAGTCAGAGCTGCCCTTAGCTATGTGAGTCTCACATATCAGTAAAGTGGGCTGGAGAGGTGGCTCTGTAGACAAAGGGCTCACAGCTTGAGGGCCTGAGCGAAGATGTCTAGAATCCATGTAAAGCCAGACAAACAGGGTTTCTATATCAGGTGGGAAGTGAAGCAGAAGAATCCTCAGATGCTCCAGGGCCAACTCGTGTGGTCTAAGCCGTGGCAAACCACAAATGCACCAACCACAAGAGACCCCACCTCAAACATGGTGGAAGGTGGGGACTGACACCCACACATACAGATACATGCAGAGACATATAAACACACACATGCATAAACACAGATACACACAGACAGACAGATAGACACACCCACAGAGAGAGAGAGAGAGAGAGAGAGAGAGAGAGAGAGAGAGAGAGAGAGAGATTGATTAAGAGGTCTGCAGATATAGCTCAGCAGTTAAGAGCACTTGCTCCGGGGGCTGGAGAGATGGCTCAGTGGTTAAGAGCACTGACTGCTCTTCCAGAGGTCCTGAGTTCAAATCCCAGCAACCACATGGTGGCTCACAACCATCTGTAATGAGATCTGATGCCCTCTTCTGGTGTGTCTGAAGACAGCTACAGTGTACTTATATATAATGAATAAATAAATCTTAAAAAAAAAAAGAGCACTTGATCCTCTTCAGATTCAATTCCCAGCACCCATATGGCAGCTCACAACCGTCTGTAACCCCATTCTAGGGAGTTGATGCTCTTGTCAGGTCTCCACTGGCACCAGGGCATAGGCATGAATGTGGGGCACAGACATACATCCAGGCAAAATACCCAAGTACATAAAATAGTAAATACATCTTTACAAAAAGATTTAAAGATAAAAATAGTAATTAACGTGCACTGAGCACTTATGATTTTCTGGGCACAGTTATCTTTCATGTGAATCATTCCATTTAATCTTCCTTTTATCTCCATCTTACAGAAACCTGAAACTCTGCTGGGACAGAACCTAGTAAATGCAGTGGTTGTGGATTTTCTCACTAACATAGCAGTATTGTTCAGGTCACGTGAGCCAGCTGTCTTCAAATATGGAAAAAAAATGTTCGAAAGCCAGACTGTCTTCAGCAATTGCTCTTACAGTGAGCATGACAGCCTTAAAGCCACCGACTCTTTCTGGAAAACGGGCTTTAGATATTCCGATATATTTAGCTAATAAAATTCTAACAGATAATTATCTGGGGTCTAGCTTAGGTTCTCTGTGCTTGTGTATTAATTAACCATGGTGACGGAGAGATGACTCCTGTAGGGGGTCTTTTCAGATCTCACAGTGACATCTCAAACATCAGACCAGAGGCGGGCATGGTGATGTGCATCGGGTAACCTGCCTCAGCACTTAGGACCCTCAGGCAGGAAGATCAGTCAAGAGTCTAGCCTGGGCTGTTTGAGATTCCCATCAGGAAAACAAAAACAAAAACAAATCCATCAAGACCATTAATTTTACAAGTGTTGCCAGCATTTATTGTCACGCTGCCTCATAGAATCTGGAAGAACCGGCTCCAGATGTGGGTCCAGCTTGAGGTACTCATCATCCTTTAAAGAGGATGTAAAGAGGAAAGACCAGAAATCCAGGACCCCTGGGGTAGTTAAGGCTGTGGACCCCGCTTGGCCCGACTGGAGTGTGGGCAGCACAGGAAATCTAGCCGATCCCAGGTTACCGCCCCACTGAAGGGTGGGAGGCTGAGCTGCTCACCTGACATGCCCCGCCCGCCCGGCTGCTGCAGCCGGGATGACGAGTGGTGCACTTTGGGCAGCGTTTCAGCTTGGAGACACAGGGAAGACCAGCGTTACCACAGTGCAAACGTATAATCAGCCCGCGCATGCGCAGCCCGGTCTGCCGCGCACGCGCAACAGCGCCCCGCTCTCCGAAAACCCCTCCCTAGGCCCCGCCCTCAAGCTTGGTCCCCGCCCCCGCAGGCGCGGTCAGCTCCCGAGCCCCGAACGTCCATATCCGGGTTCCCTCCGCCGCTGCCGCCGCCGCCGCCGCCGCTGCCGCTTCGCTCTTCTAGCCCTGTCAGGAGTGGTGTGATTCCCGACCAAGATGGCGGCCGTGGGGCGAGTCGGCTCGTTCGGTTCATCTCCACCCGGGCTAGCCTCGACTTACGCCAGCGGACCCCTAGCCAACGAGCTGGCTTCGGGCAGCGGCGGCCCCGCGGCGGGCGACGATGAGGACGGGCAGAACCTTTGGTAAGGACCGCACCCCTCTCCTGTCCCCCGCGGGTTATCTCCTCGCCAGGGCGGACGCCTCTGAGATCCCCGAGCCCCGCGGGAGCTGGGAGCCGGGCGGGGCCTCACGGGAGCTGGGCCCGGCGGTTCTAGTCCTCGGTCGGGCCCGGTCTCAGCCTGCGCTTTGCTCCCCGTTAGGTCCTGCATCCTCAGCGAAGTCTCCACGCGCTCGCGCTCCAAGCTCCCGACCGGGAAGAACGTGCTGCTGCTGGGTAAGTGATCTCTGCTGTGGCTGGGGTGCACGGTCACATCCGCTCGCCCACTGCCTTTGTGCGGACAGTCGGCCGGGCTGCGCCCCGCCTCCCGGCTTGCGGCTGACAGCTGGGGGACTAGGGGTCCCCGGTCCTTCCGGCCTGGACCCTCTGGTCTTTTCTCCACCCTGGGATGTGGGGTGGCTCTGTCATCTCCACTGGGAGAGACAGAATGAAAATAACACCCGAGGGAATCCCAGTGGTCTGGGATTCTACCTAGAAAAATGGGGACAGTTTTTCTGAAAGAGCATTGGTAGCATGAGGGCTCTTGGAGAGAGCTCCAGCGCAAATGCATGCCATTAATATTTAATAGCTGACTCTTTTGTGTAATTGACAGGAGCCAGGGACTGGGTCGTGATGAGTGTTATTTGAATCAGCGTTCTCCCGTTCTCCCAGTGCTGGGTGCTCGGGTTGCAGTTGCCTTTTTAACTGTCACCTAATAACTCTGAAATTTGTAAAGGGCAGTAGAACAGCGTTCTCATTTAGTGCCTTCAGCCGAATGACTAGAGTAAGGGAGACATGTCTCTCGCCCTTCTCCTAGGTAATTTTTTTTTTTTTTTTTTTTTTTTTTTTTATCTACTGGCTGCAAAGTAGGGATAAAGGACCAAGGGACAATAAACAATCCTGGCTTCACATTTTTGCAAGTCTTTCCAGCCCCAGGAGAAATTGCAACCCCCACCTTTTCTTTTTACTTGCAGGATATTGGGGTGTATAATAGGATGGCAGTAATATTTTAAAACTTGGAAGTGGGTGTTTCAAGACTTCAGATTCTTGATTTTAGCCAAAAGGCGGAGGGAGAGGCTGTGCCTGAGGAGTTTTAGTTATGTATGTCTAAGAATTGCTACCTGAGATGCTCCACAGGTGACAGTGAATGAGTAGGTAGGAAGAAATGACTCATTTTCTGTGATCCTCACCAATGACAAGCATATGCCTGTGTTGTCGAAAGCTGTGGTCAAGCTCGTTGAAAAATCAGTGTTGTGCCTTGCCCAGCTTTTCCTGTGATTGAAAGCACCACGTGCAGCGTGCAGATAGCCAGGACTGAATAAAGGGCCCGTCAAGTACAAACGATTCGAGTCTACTGGTGTCCGCAAACCTCAGTTCATTCACCTTGCAAATGAGAGTTATGGGAAAACAGTGGCTGCCTCCTAGAGCTTCGGGAGGGTCAGATGGTCCACCGTGTAAAGCCAGGTAGCACAGACTTATGATAGACTTGAGTGAATGAGAAAGCATTCCCGGGAAGTCTTTAACCAGTGGATTAGGGATGGCAGTGGAGTTGCCGCTCTGCCTGCTGCTTGCATTGCTCTGTGCCCAGGAAACCCATCTTCTTCCTTAAAAACAAGAAAGGATTACTGCCTAAATAAGTGGTATCAATAGGGCAGAGGTAAAATAGGGCCCCAAAGCAACAAAACAAAAACCAGTTCCAGGGAATGGTTCTAATTACTAATGTAGACAGATTACTAATGTAGACAGATCGTGTGTTGGTAAAGTGAACTTAAGACTGAATGACCCCCTTGGAGTGGATTCTGTTTAGTTACTCTGTTAAATAGATTTCTTTACGAATCTCAACAGTAAAAATTGGCAGTCTTTGACCTTTCTGGTGTTTTCTAGATCCTTCTGACATTGGGTCAGTCTATAAGACTTGAGGTACATAGAGGCCCCACACTCCTAGGCTAGATTTTCTTTTGATGAACTTGATAGTTCAGAAAGCTCCATCCGGTGTCATTATATAAGCTTGAAATGTCGTGTTTTTCTTTCAGTACTGTTAGGGTGAGCCCTTTTCAGGTTTGGGAAAGGCTAATCGTTGATTTTTTAAAATACTGTTTATGCAAATGCAGTTACTTTCCAAACTTCCTTTAAAGAGTGCGTGGAGGGATTAAATGGTTAGGTATTGTAAGCAGTGTTTAGTCTGCGGTGGTAGAGAAAGGACATACACAGTGGGTGTTACAGTTGTCTTTGTTCTGAGTTGTAAGGTATCAGGCCAGGGAGATGCTTGACTCTAATCTCTCACTCATGAATGATGGTAGTGTTTTGGAGTCTAAATTCAAAGAAAAGAAAGCCAGTCTGAGCCCATTAACAAGACTTTGAATTTCAGAATTAGCCTAGTAATAAATAGCCTAAGAAAGGATGATATATAGGCCTCTGACTGAATCCCTTGCATATCCACCCTGCATATCCACACATCACAATTTAACCCTTAGCTTGCTACTTTACCTGTCCTCCAAGTAGGATAAAAACACAGGCTTGTTGGGGTGGTGGTGGTGGTGGTGGTGGCCGTGGCAGAGGTGGTGGCTGTGGCAGAGGTGGTGGCTGTGGCGGTGGCTGTTATATGCACATGAATGCAAGTGCCCAGAGAGATCAGAGGTGTCAGACTCCTCTGCTTAATGTGGATGCTGTGAAAAGACCTGAAGTCCTCAGGAACAGCAGTAGATTAACAGCAGTATCTTAACCACTGAGCCATCTCTCAAAAACATTTCATACACATCTCATCTGTGATTCTATCCTGCCCTATATAAAGGGTAGATGCTAGCCCCAATTTATAGATGAGGTCCTACACAGTCATACTGTTAAGGGCTCTGTGTGGCATGGCTCTGGTATAGAGCTTTCCAACTGGGTTGAAAGCCCATCAAGACAACGATGCCATACAAAACTCTTACTACTCAATGGTTATTTTTGACCCAAAATACAGTAATTATTTAAAAGAAAAGAATCTGGTCTTAATCCAGTACCCAAGAGGGATAGGCCTGAGGAGCACACATTCAGGTGCTGGATAGGGAGGCCTTGTCTGTCAGAAGAAGCTGTGATTTGGTGATGCCTTTGTGTTATCCCAGTTTTGGGAGGTTCAAGCAGGAGGATCAGGAATTGCACACGAAGACGACAACAGCAAACAAACAAGAGCAAGCAAGGATGGCCGAGTAGTTGAGAGCCCTGGCTGCTCTTGCAGAGGACACAGGTTCAGGTCCCAGGACGCACATGGTGGCTCACAACCATTTGTAACCCCAGTTCCAGGGGATCTTCTGGCCTGGTCAGGCTTACAAATGGGGTACATACGCATGTGCAGGCTAAACATTCATAAACATAAAAAAACTCCTTAAAAAAACAGGAAAAGAAGGAAATCGCAGTGCTTATTGGGTTTTGGATGTGGCTATTGAGGGTATGACCGGCCATGACACCTGTGCCTAAGCAGCCATTTAGTCTACGTAGGCCTGGCTCATGGTGACGTCCAGGAAGACTATGACAGTATTCGGTCATTTTATCTCTATCTGTATCTTTCTCCTTTCTTAGTGGAGGAGTGGGTGGTAGGGATTGAACCTGCAGCCTCACACAGAATAGGCCCACACTCTTAACACTGAGGTACATCCTGAGGCCCTGAAACTGTTGAATCTTTTGAGGAACAGGGATTAAAGATCACCAGGGTTCCATGAATAAAGGAAACATGGTTTTATTAGTTAAATTATGCTGATGTTGTTTTCTGGTGTAATTGATTATAAGATTATGATGCTAGAAAATCAAAGAAGAATGTCTCTCATATATAGTACTGAGTTGAAGATTTGCATAAAGTTATGTGTTTATTATGCATTACTACTAAAGAGGCCAATTAAAATATTATGAAGAGGGCTGGAGAGATGGCTCAGCGGTTAAGAGCATTGACTGCTCTTCCAGAGGTCCCAAGTTCAATTCCCAGCAACCACATGGTGGTTCACAGCCATCTGTAATAAGATCTGATGCCCTCTTCTGGTGTCTGAAGACAGCTACAGTGTACTCACATAAATAAAATAAATAAAAATCTTAAAAAAAATGTTATGAAGATCAGATGACATATTGGTATCTTGAAATAGGGTCAGAAAAGTTTTCTGTAGAGGATCAGTATGCTTTCTGAGTCATATAGTATCTTGCAACTCTTCAGTTTTGCTCTTTAGTCCCCAAACAGCCACAGGTAATTCATGAATGAATGAAACATAGCAGTGTTTCAATTAAACTTTGTTCACAGAAACAGGCAACAGGCTAGCTTTAGTCTGACCTGGAATTGCTGGATTCTCCCGTTTTGTAACCCTTTGTTGTCGTTAGCTTTTGCAGTATTTGGCAGAGTGGATGCTCAGTGAGTGTATGCTACATGAATGATGAGTGACTCCATATAGTTGAAAAGAGATTTAAGAATTCAGAGGAGTGGACACATTTACCCCAGTGTCACTGTCAAAAACAGAAAGCAGAGCTCCAAGAGTGACAGGTACAGACTGGTAGAATGGTTCTTGCTTGCACTGGAGTGAAGCCCAATGAAAGAGGACGTGAGCACAAGCACTGTGAAAATTCATAGAGTAGCAGGGCATGGCGGCACAGCACGGACTTCCCAGTAGGAGGTAGAGCAAGAAGATTAGGAATTCAGAGTCGTCCTCATTATTATTGAGTTAGAGTTCAGCCTGGGCTACATGAGACTTGTCTCAAAACAGCCTTAAAAACAGAAAGTAGGAAACGCCAAACAGAAGAGTCCCGAGGTTAGGACAGTGGCTCAGCAGGTCACTTCTTCCTTCATTTCCTCATCGGGTTTTAGAATTCTACCGTGCAAAGTCATCCGTGGAAAACTGGGCTAAGATTCCCTTCCTGCCCTCCAGAGGCTTGTAAAGATGAAGTGCCAGTGTGAAGCCTGCCATGAGAGACTGTGGTGCTGGGAGAGCAGTGGGAAGACTTTGGAGAGAACACCTGCTGAGGAAGGTGGCCTTGCCACAGACAGGGAAGGAATCCGTCTGACCTAGGCCTCCTGACCTATAAATGGAGATAATTTCATACTTCCTGGTATTAAATGAACCGAAAGACACTATAAAACCCTTTAAAGTTGGAGGTCACTAACTTAAAAGTATTACATGTTTCATGCTAGAGAAAGGAAAATAAAGTATTAAAAAAACGAAGCCATCTTGTCAAGTGTGTGATGCACACCTTTAATCCCAGCACTCAGGTGGCAGAGGCAGGTGGATCTCTGAGTTTGAGGCCAACCTGGTCTACACAGTGAGTTCCAGAACAGCCAGGGCTACATAGTGAGATACTGTCTCACAAACAATTACCATAGCTCTGTTACCTAAAGATTGTTGGTATTTCCATGCCTCTGGAAAACTTCCATTTGTGTTTGCTTTTTATATAAAAAACAGAACAAACAAAAGACACGTCCCGGGCTTGGGGTGTAACTCAGGAGAGTGCTTGTCTGGGTGCAGCTCTCAGCATTGCCAACTGTGGCACCCCTGATGGCCAGCACTCAAAGGCTCCAGCAGGGAAGTCAGATGTTCAAGGTCATCTACAGCTACACATAAAGTTGGATTCCAACCTGGGCTCTGTGAGTCTTTGTCTCAAAATAAAAACAAGGGCTGAAGAGATGGCTCAGTGAGCACTTAAGAGCGCTGGCTGCTCTTCCATAGGCCCTGGCTCAATTCCAGGTACCCACATTTTGCCTTAAAACCATTTGCAACTCCAGACCTAGGGGATTCTACACTCTCTCGGTCATCTGTGGATACTGCTCTGACATAATTCAGGCAAAACGGCAATTCATATAAAATAATTAAATATTTAAAAATAAAATTGAAAGCAAGACTTATTTATAGCTTTACATCATAAAAATAAAACTTTCACATTTTACAGTCAGATATTTTTACTTCCTGTACTATGCTTCACTTCATGTAACAAGGTTTTTATCCATGTGAGTAGATATGATTTTATATATTTTTAATATTTATTTTTGGGGTTGGGGATTTAGCTCAGTGGTAGAGCGCTTGCCTAGCAAGTGCAAAGCCCTGGGTTTGGTCCCCAGCTCCGGAAAGAAGAAAAAAAGAAAAGAAAAAATAATAATTTATTTTTATTGCTAAGTTGAGTGGCACATGCCTTTAATCCAGCACTCTGGAGAGAGAAGCAGGTGGATCTCTGTGAGTTTGAGGTCAGCCTGTCTATGTAATGAGCTTCAAGCCAGCCAGAGCAGCACAGTGAGATCTTATTGCAAAAGAAACAAGCAAAATACTCCAAATGTGTGTGTGTGTGATTATATAAATGTATATATTTATTTAATATGTATGTACTTTATATACTTATTTATATTCATTATTCATATGTAGTACTTAAATGTATATTATTCTGTGTGTGGTACGGAGTGAGGATAACTTGATTGAGCTACTCGAGCTAGTTTTCTCCTACTTTTTTTTTTTTTTTTCTTTTTTTCGGAGCTGGGGACCGAACCCAGGGCCTTGCGCTTGCTAGGCAAGTGCTCTACCACTGAGCTAAATCCCCAACCCCTCCTACTTTTTTTTAGTTTGAAAATTGACAACTTTTATTATTCTCAAAAGGCATTATATCACAATGAGATTTTGTGTTACATATTTGTGATCTGAGCATTCTGTAGGCTTGGGGGGGGGTTAGTTTGAGACCAGCCTGTGATATGAGAGAGTTCTGTGTGTGATTGAGCTACGTAGCAAAGTGGTCTCTCACAGCAGCGAATAAATAACTTAAGACCATAGGAACAGCATCAGAAATGGATTGTGGCACTTTAGGCCTTTTCTTCAAGGCATCGTCTGACTGACTAGAAAGTGGTATTGTTCCAGCTACTACAGTCATTGAATGCAGTCCTCATGTTGGTGTATGCTAACTTACTTGCACATCTTTATGACAACCAAAGGTCTAGCAGAAGACTGTGATGAACATGTAAAGTCAAAATTGACTGCTAATAAAACTGAAACTTATAGAAATTCTACATGAGCCTACATGTGGGAAACCCTTCCAGCTTTATGTGGGATCCAGAGATCAAACTCAGATTGCTAGGCTTGCTTGGCAAGCATTTGACATCCTGAGTCTTGCCAGCCCAGCTTTATCTTTTCTTATTGAATAATAATATATTTGGCTGTATCATAATTATAGTTGCTTACAGGTCATTATTGTTTTCCATGTATCCAGTATTATCTCTGGGATCAATTCCTAAGAGTGGAATTGCTAAGTCGCACATACCCTGGTTGTTGATTAAGAGTTCAGGAAGACTTTGCTCTCCAGAACAGAGGAGCATTGACAGCTGTTGGGATCAGCAATTACTGGCATTAGTGTTTATTGAATTAAACTGATTCTTAATTCCTTTTTAATCAGTGATATTTGGAATTATAACTGAGAATGAGTTCTAAAGTTCTCATGTAATGGGGATTGCGAAGTGATGGGAGCTATCTATCCTGTGTTATGACAGTTCCTTCTGCTGAGGCTTTCCCAGTAGTTTCTGCTGTTTGTAGACAGGGGCGTCACAGTTTCATGAGAATTTGTCCTTTTGCTCTGCAGATACTCCTGGATGCTTCTGAGCCTTTAGTCTGAACAGGCATGTGTAAAGGTTTGCTCATGGCACTGAGCCCTATTCCCATTCTAAACTACTTAGGAGGGAGATGCCCACTGGGAGGTGGGAGCAGATCCAAAGCCCCCATCTCTGGGTTCTCCACCAGCACTTGGGATGCAGAGGCAGGTGGATCTCTGTGAGTTCAAGGTCAGCCTGGATACATAGAGAGTTTCAGGACAGTCAGTACTCCATAGAGAGATCCTGTTTCAAAAACAAAAACTAAAAAACCTCTCATGGCTTTTGTCACTAGTTCATGTTATATCATGCAGGGTCAGCATGACGGGTTGGGGATTCTCTCTTGACAGTTTTTCATGATGTATCCTGGTTGATTGGGTGTGGAGACAGCAGCCAAAGCTCTGCAGAGAAGCTGTGTGCTGTGTGGCACCAAACCTGTGCTAAGCAGGAGTACAGTGTCTCAACAGAAGAGAGAATGGGCTGGGGGGAAGTGCACAGTGCTTTTTAATTTGACCCATTGTCATGAATGATGGGGGAGCTGATCCAGGCACAAGGTGTGGTGTGGCTTTGTGTTCATGAGCACCGGCAGAGTTTAAGTTGCCTTGTGTGTCAACCAGTCCTACTCCCTTTGTATCCTGTGAGCTGCTGTGCATTAACTTATGTGAAGCCTGGGAACAGTGCTGTGCTTTGGTATCCATGGTAGCAG
The DNA here is from genome assembly GCF_021556685.1 of Rattus norvegicus. Taxonomy (NCBI): domain Eukaryota; kingdom Metazoa; phylum Chordata; class Mammalia; order Rodentia; family Muridae; genus Rattus; species Rattus norvegicus. Next base: position 122,128,568 of record NC_141541.1, read on the forward strand.
TCATAGCACCCACTGTGTGTGACTTCTCACTTTCACATGCTTCATGATGCTCTTCTAGAGTACTGCTGCTGGCCTTCCAGAGGAGTTCCATTTCTGACATGTCGCAGACCTAGTGAGTGACAATAGTAACAGGATTTCAGTCCACCACTCTGGAGATGGGGTCTGGTCTCCATGGAGAAGTTACCTATGTGTCCAGGTTCATACAGCTGATGATAAGTTATAGTTAGAGATCACATCTGAATCGTCACATTCTTCATCTGTAAATTGACATTACAAAGTATATTGGCAGGGCGGTGGGGTGCACTCCTTTAATCCCAGCAATCAGGAGGCAGAGGCAGGCAGATGCTGTGAGTTCAAGGCCAACCTAGTCTACAGAGTAAATTCCAGGGCTACACAGAGAAACCCTGTCTCGAAAAACAAAAACAACAAAACAAAACAAAACAAAACAAAAAGCTGTCAAAGTGTCTTAGTATGTGCTGGTGAGACAGCTCAATAAGTAAAGTCTGCTGTTGCCAAGGCTGATGTCCTGAGTTAGATCCTTGGCATCCACATGGTGGAAGGAGAGAACTAAGACACCAAACATGCACCATTGCAAAGGCCTCCCTCACCCCATACAATATATACATACATCACGCATACATATAAAACTTTGATTATATGTTGTTATATATAGATTATACTATATGTGTTATACATTGTATATGTGATATTCTCTCCTCTCTCTCTCTCTCTCTATATATATATATATACATATATATATGTGTGTGTGTGTGTGTGTGTATACACACACACACAAACTTTTTTTGTTATTACATCCCTTTGTTGAATTAGAGATTTTTCTTTCAGGGACCACCAGCATAAATTTGTCCTATGCACGTCTGGTGATTTTGTAGATTGTCAGAGACTATGATTATTTTGGTTTTTAAATTTGAATTAAGGAATCAGAATTATAGCTGTGGTTGCTTTAGAGAAAACTAAGGTTCTGTTAAGTGCTTAGTCTTGTGAGTGGCCTGTTTGAGCAGAGAATTGACAAATGACTTGAAATATAGGCTTTACTGTGGTATGCAACAGGGACCAACAAGCCTTTGCTCATTCACTGGACAGACATGGGCTCTTCAAAGTCTCCAATCTTGGCTGGGGCAAAGCAGTTTCCAACTGACATTCAGGGATTGGCCCATAGTGATTTTGAATGACCAACAAGCTACGAATGACTTTTGTTAAAGAGCTGTAGGGAGGGGCAGTGAGATGGCTCAGTGTGTAAAGTGCTTGCTACCAAGTCAGACAGCAAACCTGACTGTGGTCTTCAGGACCTGAATAGTGGGAGCAAAGGAGCAACAACTGCCAGTCCTCTGACCTCCACACATGCTCTATGGCACATTTGTGTACATTCACATAAACACACAAGCACACAAAATAAATGTAATTATTATGTTTTAATGTTATAACCACGAGAAGCTTTCTAGCCTCTTTTTGTGGACATGAAAATAACTATTATAATAGTATTTGCCCAGGCTCTCTCTCTTCTCTCCCCGAGCCTCACGTTTGGAAAGAGTCTCCATATCTAGTCCAGGCTAACCTCAGACTGCGTAAGCCCTTTGTGTCCTGCTTATGGCTAGAGAGCCTGCCTGCAGGAGCATGTGTTGTGGTTGTTGTTTGAGACAAGGTAACCTAGGCTGGCTTGGAACTCACTATCAGTCCCCAAACTTGAGGTCTCCTGCCTCATGAGTTACCTTCTCAGTGCTGGATTGTGGTGTGCTCTACCATGTTCTTTTTTTTTTTTTTGGTTCTTTTTTTCGGAGCTGGGAACCGAACCCAGGGCCTTGCGCTTCCTAGGTAAGCGCTCTACCACTGAGCTAAATCCCCAGCCCCTACCATGTTCTATTTGGGCCGTTAAGGTTTAATTGCAGGGCTTGAGAGATGACCTAGTGGGCACAGGTGCTTGCCACCCCACCTAATAACCGAAGTTTGAACCTTGGGACCATATGGTAGAAGAGAAGTGACTCCTACAAGTTGTCCTCTGACTTCCCCATGCACACTTTTGCATATATGCATGGTGGTGGGGAGACAGACAGACAGAGAGACAATAAGTTACTGTAAAAATAGTTTTTAAAAGATTTTAGGGGTTGGGGATTTAGCTCAGTGGTAGAGCACTTGCCTAGCAAGCGCAAGGCCCTGGGTTCGGTCCCCAGCTCCGAAAAAAAGAAAAAAAAAAAAAGATTTTAAACCTGGCATGGTAGTGCACATCTTTAATCCCAGCGCTCAGGAGGCAGAGGCAGGTAGATCTCTGAGTTTGAAGCCAGCCTGGTCTATAGAAAGAGTTCTAGGACAGCCAGGACTATATAGAGAAACCTGGTCTTGAAAATATAAAAAAAACTTTTTTAATTAAAAATAGATTTTAACTATATTTGTTTTTCCTGTTTGTTTATTTATTTACTTTTCTTCATGTGGCTGGAAATCAAACCCAGTGCCTTGTGCACGCGAGGCAAGCTCTCAGCCACTGAGCTATGTATATCCCCAGCCCTGTGCCTCATTTTGAAAAGTTTATTTTATGTGTGTACATGTGTATGTGCCTGTGTTTGAGTATGTGCATGTGTGATGAATGCCTTTGGAGGCTGGATCTCTGGAGCTGGAGTTACAGGTGGTTGTGAGCCACCCTACAGGCATTCTGGGTGCTGAAGTCCAGTCCTCTGAAAGAGCAGGCGCTCTTAACAGCTGAACTGTTGCTGTCAAATTATAAAAAAGACAGTCTATTATCCCGCACTAGGGCCGGCACCGCAGTGCCCCGAGATATCTGGTAGATACTTCATCTCAGTCAGCAAAGCCTCTCACCCGCTTTGCTCCATCCCATACCACACTGCCGATGGCTACTCTCTGAGCCTGGCAGCAATCTCTCTACCCATCCAGTTCCCAAGGCAGGTCGCCACCATGCCAGACATACACGTGTCTCCAGCCACCACACACTCTCTTGAACTTAAATCGCCACATGAAAGAACACACAACACAATAACCTCTGATCCAATTGATAAGATATAATTTTCTCATCTAGACAGCACAAAATCCTGTACACACCGATCCCTTAAGAATATCCATAACAGGGGCTGGGGATTTAGCTCAGTGGTAGAGCGCTTACCTAGGAAGCGCAAGGCCCTGGGTTCGGTCCCCAGCTTCGAAAAAAAGAACCAAAAAAAAAAAAAAAAAAAGAATATCCATAACAACCTATAAAAGAGCAGACAAGAATCTTAACATCTGCCTCCATGTTCTCTCCGCTGCCTCTCCCTTCTCTCCAGTCTCCTCCTCCTCTAAAACTTTTCTCCTGCCCATCCTTCCTTCTTGTCCAATGGCAGGACTCGTTCTATCTTGTACCTGCCTTCACCTGTGTAACGACATCATCCTATACTGAGCCAGCTCTGCAGCCCCATTTCCTGGTTTTATAGAGCCCACTTACCTACTTTAAGCATAGTGTTGTAAGAAGTGGAGATGTGTGTCCACATTCCTGTCTGTTATCCTTTTTGCCCTTTGGTTTTTAGACAGTTAACAATAAAAACTGTTTTTTGAGTCAGGTGAACTCACAGTGATCCACCTGCTTCTGTCTCGCGTGAGTGCTTGGATTAAAGGTGTGCTGACATTGTCACATCTGGGCCATGTTATTTAAAATAGGAAAGGGGATTTGTGAAACTCATACTGAGTTGATGGCACCTTTCAGTGGCCGCTCTGCAGAAGCCTAGAGATGAATAGATACTTCTGTCACACTATTTAGGCAGTGGGGCAGTGAGCAAAACAGACCAATATGGGGCCTCTGCAGTTCCCATGTGGAGACCAAGTACAGAACATGTGTGCTAGTGAGCTCTGTGGAGAACAGATAGCAGGTGGTAAGGAAGGCTAGGAGACACACTTTTATTTTACATTATATCTGTATTAGTGTTTGGTGGTGGTTCTAGGGTAGAACATGTTGCCTGATGCATGATGGGCCTATCACAGAGCCACACCTCCGCCCTTTCTTTTTTTTAATTTTAGGTGTTGTTTTTTTTTTTTAATATTAGTCTTGCATACGTGTGTGTGTGTGTGTGTGTGTGTGTGTGTGTGTGTGTGTGTGTGTGTGTGTTCATGCCCTGGCACACAGGTGTATGTGCCCTGGCATGATGTGGAGAGCAGAGGACAACTCTCAGGAGTCAGTTCTCTCTTGCTTCTACCTTGTGAGTCCAAGGAACTGAACTCGGGTTGTTGGGTTTGGTGGCAAGTTCCTTTACTCTTGCTGACCATCTTTTTCTTTTTAAAGATTCATTTATTGTATGCATATGAGTACACTGTTGCTATCTTCAGACACACCAGAAGAGGGCACCAGATCTCACAGAGATGGTTGTGAGCCACCATGTGGTTGCTGGGAATTGAACTCAGGATCTCTGGAAGAGCAGTGGATGCTCTTAACCGCTGAGCCATCTTTCCAGATCCCTGCTGGCCATCTTAATGACCCTTTAGTTTTGTTTTTATTTTAGACAGGGTCTCAGTAAGTTGCCTAGGCTTGAACTTACTATGCAGCCAGGACAAGATTCGAACTTGAAATCTTCCCACCTTAGCTTCCTGAATACCTGTGGCTATGGGCTTGTGCCACTAAGTCTGTCCCAGACCTAATCTTTTTTTTGATTTTTTTTTTTCAAGACAGTTAACCAAGGTAGCCTTGGCTGTCCTGGAACTCACTCTGTAGACCAGGCTGGCCTCGAATTCAGAGACCCCCCCCGCCCCTGCCTGCCTGAGTGTGTTACCCACTACCCAGCTCCCCAGACTTGAATTTAAGAGTCTGACTTCTGGCTTCTGCCACACAGTCTCTAAAATATCTAAACTGCTGGTGGCTCTCCATGGTATAAGGACAGTTTCACTTTTCTTAGCCTGGCATGCTGGCCTCAAGTTTGTCCCCTTGTCTGCTTTCTTCATAGCCCAAGCTTGGGAACCTATCTCACTGTACAGATGCTGTTTGGGACTGGAGGCTGTGCCACCACACCAAGTGTTTATTTGTCCTTGTTAGAAGGACACTTCTTTTGTACTCACTTTCTCTTCCTGAAATGATTAACTCCTGGTGGTTAATTAATCCTGCAAGGTTTGGCTGAAGTGTTGCCTTTGCTGCAGAGCTGTCAGACTTCCTTGTCAGCCGACTCCTCTCTCCTTAGGGCGGTGGCTGTGGCTGGTGGGTTTCTGTATTTCTAGTGTGTGGTTTGAATGCAGGAGCAGCTCTCTTAAGCATTTCCATAGTTCTTCTAACAGGGTAATTAAAATGATTTTTAGCATGAGAATCTGCTCCAGCCTCCCTCCTGGGGTGATGTGTAGGAAATTCTCTTCCTTATAGTTCTCAAGCAGTTACAAAGACAAGCTAATGAGGTATAGAGCTAAGAGAATTCACATTGTAAGACCAGTTCAACAAACAGTTTTGACATAGCCGACTTTGCAACAGTTAAGCATGATGGGTTATCATGGGAATTACTGTTATTATCATAGATATTACTGTTTTTAACCTAATCTCTTGTTTTGATGGCTAGTTTAATAGTATACATAAAAGTAGCGCAGAATACTCATTTAATTGCCACATTCTTTTTCTTAATTAGGTGAAATTATACATGCTTGCTGTGCACAACATACTGTGTGGGACATAGGCACCTTGGGCAATGGCTTGTCATGTCCTATGTTGCCAGTCTTGTAGTAAGAAACCTCAGCATGCTCTGGGCAGTGTCCCCCCACCCCCCATACTGCTGCATATTCTAGGCAGTCCCCTCATAGTCCCCACACGACTTGGTGTTGCACTTCCTGGTGCTTACTGCAGGCAGGAGAGCTCTCATACTGCCTTTCCTTTCTACCTGAGACTGTGGCCTTTGTGACTTTGCCTCACCAGCTCCCCAGATCCTGGGAACCAGCACTTCACACTTTGTTCTGTGAGCTCAGCTTCTAGCTCTGTATAGAAGGGGGTATTTGTGGTATTTGTCTTTTGTCCCTGGCTTACAGTTTAGTCCCATTTTCACAAATGCCAGAATTTCTTTTATGATTCCATAGTGATCTACTGTGTGTCTGTTCTTTTTTACTTTTTTTTTTTGAGACAGGGTCTCAGGTAGCCTAAGCTGGTTTCAAACTCATAAAGTTGATGATGGTTTCCAACTCATATCTTCCTGCCTTCCAAGTCCTAAATGCTGAGATCATAGATATGCACTACCATACCTGGTTTTACTGAATTTTCTTTAATCCAGTAATCTGTTTATGACTTGAATTGGGTTTCATATGCTGACATGTGGATAGATAATGCTACAATGAACAGTAGAGTGCAAACTGACCCTGTTTAATATGTACATGTGTATGTGTGAGTGAGTACACATAATATCAGACTTCTCATACACATTCATGACTATTATTGCTCATAATGAAGTACTAGAAATGATTTGTGAAAATAACTAGTCCTCCACTATGAAATATGGTAGTGAATGCTATGAGGTACCCTCTTTTCTGGGTTTGAGGTTTATAGTATAGAAGCTTGAATTAGCTGTGTAGCCCAGGTTAGTCTCTATCTCTCAATATATTGCCTCATTCTACTGAGTGCTGGGTACAGGTGTGCACCACCGCTTTCGGTGTGTGATGGTTAGGTTTTTCTCAGTTTGATACAAGTTAGAGTCATCTAATAAAGAAGGAGTTTTAACTGAAAAAAAGCCTTTCGTGTCTCCTAGCACTAGGCATGCACCATCTCAACTGGCACTAAGTCTACATCTGCTGCACAGACACGTGCAGGCAAAGTACTGACACACACACACACACACACACAAATAAAAATATGATGAAGAAAAATATTGGGAAGAGGTCTCCTGTAGTCTAGGCTGGTTTCTGACTCAATTTGTAGCTGAGGCTGACTTTGAACTCCTGAACCTTCTGCCTCTACTTATTAAGTACAGAATTGCAGACATGCTTTTCTTTTCTTTCCTTTTTTTTTTTTTTTGGGGGGGGTTCTTTTTTCAGAGCTGGGGACCAAACCCAGGGCCTTGCGCTTCCTAGGTAAGCGCTCTACCACTGAGCTAAATCCCCAGCCCCGCAGACATGCTTTTCTATACCAAGTTCATGTTGGAAGGGAACCCAGGGCTCTGCATGTTAGGCAAGACTGCCAACTAAGTTACATCCCAGTTCTTAAACTTTTATCTGCCAAGTTTAAGTCACACACTTCCCTGCCATTAATATTTTTAAGGCTATTTCTTACTTTCGTCAGTCCCATATTCCTTCTCTTCTCTTGCCCAACTTACAGTCCCTTCTCTGCTCTCCCAGCCCTGTGTCTCATGGTCAGCCATCAGTAATGGTTCTGCTGGGGACCCCAGTTCCCTGTCCTGATCAGTCCAGTAAGCCAGGTACTCTCCACAGGTATGACTCAGATCAGGCCAATGGGAGTTGTCCCCAGGTCAAAAGTGGTAACATTCTCATAGTCACAGCCGAGGACAGATTTTAAGTTAGAGATCAACCTGGGCTACACAGTGAGACCTTTTCTCAAAAAGAAGGGATGGAGAGTACTGGAAAAACAGCTCCGTGGTTTAGAGACCATCTGCTTTTTGCTGAAAATCTGTTTGGTTCCCATTACCCATGCTGGGTGGCTCACAACAATGTGTAATTCCATGTCCAGAGAAGTCAGAGTCTCTGGCCTCCACAGACAGTGTCTCCCCCCACCACCCCGAACTCATTCACATAATTTTTTTTTTTCTTTTTTTCGGAGCTGGGGACCGAACCCAGGGCCTTGCGCTCACTAGGCAAGCGCTCTACCGCTAAGCTAAATCCCCAACCCCATTCACATAATTTTTAAGGTAAATATTTTTTAAAAACCCAGAAGGAGGGTGTTGGCTCTGTTATCATCCTTGCCCTCTGAGATTGTGGTATCCTTTGTTAGTTTGCCTGTACTCTGATCTTTAAACAACAAAAGTATCTCTATATAGCTGAGATTCTTCAGACTGAAGGCTAAGAGGGAGCCCTTTGAACCTTACAGACCAATCTAGGCTGCTGTAAATGTGTTACTTTCTGAAACCGTGGCATCCTACTTTGTCACTCTGTCCCATGGAAGACAGCATTTATAGCAGGATGGACCAGATTTAACACTGGGAGAAGGGAGTTGCTGTGGCGTCTATGTCCTCAGTGGTTCAGCTGCCCAGCAATCTTCTGTTGGATTACTGCTGTGGCTGACACCAGTGAGCTGGCCTTCACATGGTGCCACGAAGTGTCCCCTGTCCACACTGAAATCAAACCTGACTTTTTTAACTGTATGTGTCTAGGTGAGGATGGAGCTGGGAAAACAAGCCTCATAAGAAGAATCCAGGGGATAGAGGAGTACAAGAAGGGACGAGGACTGGAGTATTTGTACTTAAATGTGCATGACGAAGACAGGGATGGTGAGTGTGGCCTCCTGAAGTCAACTTGGAGGGGCTTTGCTGTTCCCCAGCACAATTGGTTTTTGTCTAATTTGTCATTGCTCAGCAGGAGCTCTGAAATGTCACTTGGGTCAGTTATGTATAGACATGCTTCTGTTGGTGTGAAGTTGGGTTTCAGATAGTATGGTTGTAAGCATGTTACGGTATTCACATGTGGGATGTTAGTTAGCCTTTTTGTCAGCCTTAAGAAACAATCTCAGTTTTGAAGTTCACTTTCCTTTAGTGTGGTGATTGTTTTGCCCACCCTCTCTCCTCCCTCCTCCCTTCCCCCATTTTCCTATATGTACTTGTAATTGTCCCCATAGTTGTTTACACTTGCTCAGCCCTTTTTTCTTCCACAGGACACAGACCTTCCTGAGTGGGTAATTTCTTGAGTATATACAGCTCTGTCTGTTGATGGTAAAATATAAACATGATATTTACTGTCTTGACCCTGATTAAGGAGTAGGAAAAGGGAGGGGGCTCTCATCCTGTAGATGCCTGTTACATCATGTCAAGCCTTTCTGAACTGTCACTTGACCCAAAGAGTTGAGCTTCATCAATGGTAACAGATATCTCTTGTGCATAATTAAATGACTTAATAGTGCTGTTAAAAGAAACTGGATTCTTTGTTTTTTTGTAGATCAAACAAGATGTAATGTATGGATCTTAGATGGAGATCTATACCACAAAGGGCTACTCAAGTTCTCTCTGGATGCCCTTTCTCTGAGGGACACTCTGGTCATGTTGGTCGTCGATATGTCAAAGCCTTGGACTGCTTTGGATTCCTTACAGAAGTGGGCAAGTGTGGTGAGAGAACATGTTGACAAACTGAAAATCCCCCCTGAAGAAATGAAGGAAATGGAGCAGAAGTGTGAGTGGCCAGAAAATTCGGGCTCCTATTGAGATATCTTAGCAGACTATAAAAACCAGACATGCCAATGTGGGCTTCCATTGAGATATCTTAGCTAACTATAAAAGCCATTCCAATTGTTTTCTCTATAAACAAGATTCAGTGAAGGAAATACAATGACTACCATTTTGAAACTTAGTTAGAATGATGTACAGAGTTTTAATATTTAATATACAGGGGTTGGGGATTCAGTGGTAAAGCGCTTGCCTAGCAAGCACGAGGCCCTGGGTTCGGTCCCAAGCTCCAAAAAAAAAAAAAAAAAAAAAAAAAAAAAAAAAATATATATATATATATATATATATATATATATATATATATACATACATACATACATACATAATGGTAAATTCTTTGGTAGAAATGTTTTACTCTTGTCAAATGACTATGTGTCTTCATTCTGAAAGATCATTTTTACTGGTAAAAATATGAGCATTTTTGGGATTGGTAGCTTATCAACTTTGTTAGTAGCAAATGTACATGAAAAGATGTTAACATAATAAAAAGATGCTAAGTTGGTTTTATTATTTACAGAGTTCATTAGCATGCAGGTGTCTTTGCCTGTGCAGTCATTTTCCCTCCTCCCCTCAGTCCATGCTTGTTTTAGAACCATTGCTCTGTGCTCCAGTTCACACTCTTGTGTGTGTTGTATGTGAGTTGTTATTGCTGTGCATATGTCTGTTCATTTATTTTTTGAACAATGTCTCCCTTTGTACATTAGGCCAGACTCAATTCTTCCCCCCCTTCCCCCATGAGGAGGTTGCAGGCATGCCACTTCACTACACTGTCTTAAAAGATTTTAATCATAGTTTCCTGTCATTGATGATCACTGTCTGTGAAGTTGTTTCTTTCCCCAACACCCCTAGTCCATGGTTGTATTAGAATCATGTGTGCTTCTAGTTTACACTCTTTTTTTTTTTTTTTTTTTTGGTTCTTTTTTTTTTCGGAGCTGGGGACCGAACCCAGGGCCTTGCGCTTCCTAGGCAAGCGCTCTACCACTGAGCTAAATCCCCAACCCCTCTAGTTTACACTCTTATGTATGAGTTTGTGTGGGCGTGTCCTATAGATCCCGTTGATTGACTAATTGGTTGATTTACTTATTTATCTTATTTATTTATTTATTTTGGTTTTTCGAGACAGAGTTTCTTTGTGTAGCCTTGGCTGTCCTGGAGCTCGCTCGCTCTATAGTCCAGGCTAGCCTCGAACTCAGAGATTTACCTGTCTTTGCCTCCTGAGTGCTGGCATTAAAGGCATGCACCACCACTGCCTGCTGACCCCTTTATTTTTAATTTTGTGTGTATGTTGTAAGAAATGTTCATATATGAGAACAGGAAGTCCAGAAGAGGACTTTGAAGTTGCTGAAGTTACACTGTAGGGAGAATCTCTCAGAAGCATCACGTGTCAATAGAAAAACCTATGGCCAATGAGCTAATCAGGAAATACGAGGCGGATGCTGGCAGGAAGAGAAAGGAGTCTGAGAAGTAGTGTAGTGAGAGGCAAGAGAGATTTACAGCTGAAGGAGGAGATGGACGTAAGCCAGCAGATGCGGAACTCAGGATAGAATAAAAGGGACATCACCCAGGAGGATGTGACAAGACAGACTCATGGCAGCAGTGCAGATAACCAGCCACATGGCAGAATGTAGATTAAAATAGACAGGTTATTTTAAATTATGATCTGGTCAGAAAAGAACCTAGCTCTGTGGCCAAGGCGTAAATACGTTTGAGTCTGAGTCTTATTTCTGGGAGCATATAGCTGGGAGGAAGAAAGACCAAACTTCTGCATTACACCGTGGTGCTGAGAACCAAATTCTGGCAAGAGCTGAGCCATCTTTCCAGTCTCTCCACCTTGTGTTTTGAGACAGGGTCTCTCACTGAACCTGGAGCTCACTGGCCGGTGAGCTGCAGACATCTGGTTGTCTCTGCGTCAGAAGAGCGTGGATGACCGTACTTACTACTGGGCCTAGCTTGTCTATGAGTGGTGGAGATATGAACTTGAGTCCTTGTGTTTGTCCAACAAGTGCTTTTCCAAGTTAGTTATCTCCCCAGCCCCTGGTAGAAACTTCCAACCAGCAAGGAGTTGTGGACATACCTAATGAAGATCTGTGTTCAGGCAGAGCGTGCTAGCTCATGCTAGCTCACTCCCAGTGCCCAAGAGGCTGAGTGAGGTGAATTCCAGGCCAGCCTGAACCACATAGGGAGAACCTCTCACAAGAGAAAGAAGTCCCCAGCAGAGTGTGGTGGCTCTTGTCTGTAATCTTAGCTCTCTACAGACTGAAGCAGGAGGATTTAAGAATAGTCTGGATCACTCCTGCCTCGGGTATACTAGGAATACAGGTGTAGTCTCCCATGCTCAGTTAGCACTGTGCTTTATTTATTTTATTTTATGTGCATGTCCGTCTGTGTACTGTGTATATTTAGCTCCCATGGTGACTCCCTGGAACTAGAGTTACGGATGATTGTTAGACACCCTGTGGGTGCTCAGGATTGAGCCCAGGTCCTCTGGAAAAGCAGCCATCTGTCTAGCTGCAGGACTGTGCTTAAGTTGGGGATTCTTTTTCTTCCATGTTTAGTTCTATGTAATTCATTCCTTTAAAGAAAACAGAGGGCCAAAACTTCAGTTTGTGTGTGTGTGGGTATGTGTGTGTGTGGGTGTGTATGGAGTGCACATGTGGAGAATCCTATGCACAATAGATCATATATTTTTACTTGTGTGTGTGAATTCAGGTAAAACTATATGTGGAGGTCAGAGAACATTTGCAGGAATTGGTTCTCTCCTTCTATTTCATGATTCCCAGGTATCAAACTCAGTCATCAGGCGTGGCAGCAGGGACCTTTACCACTGAGCATCTCTCTGGCCTCCAAAGTCCTATATAACTAACTGACCCTATTCAGAACCCTGCTGTGTAGAGCGTCAGGATGGAAATATCTACGAAATCAGTAATGTGTGCCCTGCCTGTATATACTTTTTCTTTGTAGATGTAGCATTTCTGAAGTCGGTTTTTGCTTCTTTTCCTATGTAGGATGGCATCTAAGCCCAGAAGAAGTAAGTTTAAGTTGTGGCAGGGATAAGGAAGGCTCACATGGCGCTGTTTCTAAACCATTTCCTCTGACTTGCAGTGATTAGAGACTTCCAAGAGTACGTGGAGCCAGGAGAAGACTTCCCAGCCTCCCCTCAGCGAAGAGCCACGGCTGCACAGGAGGACAGAGATGACAGTGTCGTCCTACCCCTGGGTGCAGACACGCTCACACACAACCTGGGCCTACCCGTGCTCGTAGTCTGTACAAAGGTTAGTTTGCTTCCTGACCTTGCAGCTGTCTTGTTTAGGGGGTGTTAGTTTCCCTAGATAACTTGTTTTCGTTTGAGACAGGTCTCGTGTGTCCACGGGCTATCATCTGATTCACTTTCTTCACGCCCTGGTCTCTGGACGATGGACACAAGCATGTCCTGCCACACTCATGAAGTGTCTGGGGTCTGAAGCAGTGTCTTTGACAGAAAATAGTATTTCAGATGCATTGTTCTTGGTTGAAGTTCATCTTCAGAACTTCGGTTAGACCTCACTATACCGTTAGTTCCTTAGAAACAGTTACAGGTGACATGATAGCGTATTTATTATTGTTTTACTCCTACCTGTATGTCTGTGCATGCAGTACCCTCAGAGGTCTGAGGGGATCAGGGCTCCTGGCACTGGAGTTGTAGATGATCGTGAGCTGTCATGAGGGGACCCAAGAATTGAACCTGGATCTTGTAGAAGAACATCCAGTGCTCTTACCTCCCGCACCATCTCTCCAGCCCATAAAGGCTTAGTATTTTTATAAGTAAAATATCTTTTTGCTCTTTGGTTTTGGTTCATTTCTTTTGTTTTGAGACAAGCTCTCACTGTCTCACCTTGGCTGACCAGGAACTCTGCTCCCTCTGTCTCTAGTGCTGGCATTAAAGGTGCCCTCCATCCACTTATTGTTCTTTCCATTTTAAAGCTAGACTTCTTTTCTTATTTATTTATTTATTAACGTACATGTGAGCTCTATTAGCATATATGCCTGCAGGCCAGAAGGGGGGCATCAGAACCTAGGATACATAGTTGTGAGCCACCATGTGGTTGCTGGGAATTGAATTCAGGACCTCTGAAAAAGTAGCAGACAGTGCTCTTAACTGTTGAGCCATCTCTCCAGCCCTTGTACTAATTTCTTAATGTTAGAGGAGTTAAGTATTTTCAGATGAATGCCACCCTTCCCCAGTCCTGCACACCAGGATCAGGATGAACCTAGAGCCTTGTGTAGCTAGGCAAGCATTTTAGGTAACATTGTATCCACAGTCTACGCTGACTTTTAAACTCCTTGTATCGCCTGTTATGTAATATTGATATGAACTTGTTCTTTGTGTATTTATGAAAAGGTGCTGACAGAATCACTGTTTTCAAAATTCTGTTGGCTTACTGGATGCACACCCGAATCCCAGCTTTCAGGAGTCAGGAAGCTCGTGAGCTGCAGACCAGCCTGTGTTACATAGCTAGACCTTGTCTCTGCTTACAAAACAAACAAAAATTTCTCTTAACTTATTCTTTTATTGAATATATTTTTCAATGAAAAGATACTTCCTTTAAGGTATAACTTACCTGCCAAAGCCCACTTTCTTTCCCCTTGGTACTAAGTAATGTGTTTTTAGTCCACTGTGGGGTAGTGAGAAAGTTTCAGGACAGCAACTGCTCTATTCCATTCCACTGAAACACAGGCCTTGGATATGCTAGGTGGATGCTCTGCCTTGATGTTTACACTGGAAAAGATGCACGTAATGAGACGAAGGTCCCAAGTTTTTTCATCTTTGGGATAAAAATGATAAAAAACTAAAGGCCTGGCTTAAGTTTTAAATTTTACAAATTATCAGTAATAAAGAGTGGGATGGAGGTTTTTTTTGTTTTTTGTTTTTCTCGGAGTTGGGGACCGAACCCAGGGCCTTGTGCTTGCTAGGCAAGTGCTCTACCACTGAGCTAAATCCCCAACCCCAGGATGGAGGTTTTTTTTTTTTTTTTTTTTTTTTTGGTTCTTTTTTTCGGAGCTGGGGACCGAACCCAGGGCCTTGCGCTTCCTAGGTAAGCGCTCTACCACTGAGCCAAATCCCCAGCCCCGGAGGTTTTTAAAGAAGTGAAAACTTGGTATCTGTTTTTCTATGGTGATTTGGTGGGGTGTGATGTGAGGTCTTTTCTGTAGAATTTCACATACCTGGGATCTGTGTACAGTTCAACAGCTGCTTATTCCCATGTTTGTCAGGGTTTTAAAACCACAACTTGATTTATAAAAAACAGTTCTGTATTTTAAAGGAAAAGCATTGAGTTTAAGGGGACTTGAGTCTTTAATAAATGACTGGACTACATAGTGAGTTCTAAAACAACCAAGGCTACTCAGAGAAACCCTGTCCATGGGGTGCAGAGGGGAATTAACTGAAATGACTATCTGGACCTAACATGTAAGAAACAGTCTCCCTAGGGGTTGGGGATTTAGCTCAGTGGTAGAGCGCTTGCCTAGCAAGCGCAAGGCCCTGGGTTTGGTCCCCAGCTCCTAAAAAAAGAAAAGAAGAAAAAAAAAAAGAAACAGTCTCCCTGAATCCCTGTGTTCAGTCTTAAAAGATGATAGTGGTGGTGGTGGTGACATTTATTTTGCATGTGTTGAGCGTTTCTATAGTAACTGTGGAAGTCGGAGAGCAATTTGTGGGCATTGGGTCTCTTCTCCGTTCTTTGGGACCTGGGATGGAATGCAGGTTGTCAGGCTTCCTGGCAGGTGACAGCTACTGAGCCACTTCTCCACTGTCTTTATGCCGATATGGTTGTCACACTGCTGTCCCTTTGAGGACACACACTGTTGGTGCTCTAATGTTTTGTTTCCGTTCCCTAACTTTCCCTACACATTCTCTACACTTTTCTAGTGCTTATACACTAAAGCGCACCTGATGGTGTCTTAAGGTTTTGTGAAATGCAGTGAGCCACCAAGCCCAGCTCAGTTAACCCTTTTTATGGAGGGAGAGGATGCTAGGAATTAAACCCAGGGGCTCACACATACTCTGCTACTGAGCTCCATTCTCAGTCCTTTATTTAGGTTAAAAGCTCTTTAGTAAACTGTCATACGTCACCAAACAGTACCAGTCAGTCGCCAGTACAGTGAAGTTCTTTAATCATTTGAGGTGTTGCTCAGTGGTTTATAAAATGAGCAAGCAGGTGTTCATGATTACATAGGAAGACTGTTCTATAACGTGTGTATGACAACTCTGTATGACATGTGACCTCAGACTAATGTTGCACAGAATAATTAACAGGATAAATGTTTTTTATATTCTACACCTTCAGTTTGGAAGGGGTGCAGTGAAAATTACTTGGGTGTCATTATGGTTAAACACTTCATTTTCCTTAGTTTCTCTGCAGCAAGGCAGAGCTGTTCCTGCTCACGTGCGGGGCCTTTCACAGGCAGCCTCACAATGTTGTGGTGAGGCCAGGTGGAAGGGAGAGTACCCCCATGCTCTGTAGGGCTGGCGTGGCGTAGACTGAATTCAGTCATTGTAGGAGAATGGCGCCTGAATGCCACATGAGACCACTGGACGTAGCTCTGCTGGTCTTGATTCCTTCATGTTCTCCACTGTCTGGAGCATTGTGGCCAGACTGACTGTGACACAGAGGCCAATATTGTCAAGGTTGTCAGTTGATATTGCAGGTCCTGCTCATCTCTTACCATAGTGTAGTGGTGACTCGTTATGTTCCCCTGTCAACGGTTGAAGTTTGATTGTTTACATTGACCTGTTGGACTGCGGTGTTTAAAGTTGCTGTAATGCCGTCTGATGATTGCTTTATCTCCACAGTGTGATGCCATTAGTGTCTTGGAGAAAGAACATGACTATAGAGATGAACACTTCGATTTTATCCAGTCACACATCCGCAAGTTCTGTTTACAGTGTATCCTTCAACAGAGTGCCCTACTAAGCAAAAAACAATTATGATGGACTTACAGAAATTCTGTGAGCATTATTCCACCTTTCCTTGAGTGTCAGGTCACTCACATGTGGCATTCTGAAGTGTTGTTACTAGAATCGTAGGTTTGTTCTGTTCTCTCTCTGCTCTGTTTGGAGGTGGAGTGTGGATAAGTGGGAAAAAACAGATTTGGTCAGGGCCAGTTCTGAAGGGATCCTCTCTCAGATCTTCATCTGGGAGAAGGGCTCAGAGGTACACAGGGCTTTTCTGGGACATACAAGGCATCTAGGGAGAGGACGGGCATGAAACCACAGGCTGAATGGAGCTGGCTGGCTTTTCTCTGGAGTACTGCTATGTGTTTTCTTTTGAGACAGACTGTGTAGCTTAGCTTAGCCCAGAGCCTCTTGCTTCAGCCTGCAAGTATTGGGATTCTAGGCTGCACCTCTACACTCAGCTCTGGGTAGGACCTTTTCAGAGTGGACATCTCCCTTTTCAAAACCATCTGGGTCAGCAGCTACCATTTTTTTTTTCTTTTTTTCGGGGCTGGGGACCGAACCCAGGACCTTGCGCTTCCTAGGCAAGCGCTCTACCACTGAGCCAAATTCCCAACCCCACAGCTACCATTTTTTAAACAGACCTTGCTTTTCTGAAAGTCAGTTTATATGAGCTGAAGAAGAAGCCTCTTTTTGTTTATAGTAGCACACTTAGGGATGGGTCGGAAGATTGGGAAGAGGGGTACAAGTAATAGGTCTGGCCTGCTCTGTTACAGTGTGATGGCAAGGTCTGGCCTGCTCTGTTATAGTGTGATGGCAAGTATTTAAATATTACTATTACTTTGCTGTGTTCAAAGAATTGTGCTTGGGCTGGAGAGATGGCTCAGTGGTTAAGAGCACTGTCCGCTCTTCCAGAGGTCCTGAGTTCAATTCCCAGCACCCACATGGTGGCTCACAACCATCTATAGTCAGGTCTGGTGCCCTCTTCTGGCCTGCAGGCATACATGCAGGCAGAAAGCTGTACGATACATACATAATAAATAAATAAAATGTTTAAAGAAGTGTGTTTAAGAAAAGTGATTATCGGGCTGTGGGAGTTGGAATGAAGGTGCCCTGCACAGGCTCCTGTGTTTGATCCTTGGTCCCCGTTGGCTGTGGTGCTGCAGGACAGTTAGATGGTGTGGCCTGTTAGAGGACGTGTGTCACTGGAGATGGGCTTTCTGCAGGGCACAGCCTATAAGCCAAACCCTTACAAACCGACACAGGAGACTCTTTCTAAATTACTGTTATTTGGCTTTTCAAGACCAGGTTTCCTGTGTGGCTCTGGCTGTCCTGGAACTTGCTCTGAAGACTAGGCTGGTCTCAAACTCAGAGATCCATCTGTCTCTGCCTTCCACATGCTGCGATTAAAGGCACATGCCACCATTGCCTGGCCGAAATTCTTTTTTTGAGACAGGGTCGCATGTACCAGACTAGCCTCAAACTTTCTGACTAGCTGAAGATGACTTAGAACTTGTGATCATCCTGCTTCTCCTTCCTGAATGCTGGGTACCTCAGAACTTCTTGCTAACTGTATCAGCACATTAGACACCCAGGACATTCCCCCTAAGCACTGCCATGTGTGTATACGCATGTTCCCCTGAAATGTGTTATGGTGCCTTCATGAAGTGCATACTGTTCTCCTTAATGAGCTGGTTAGACGGTGCAGCGCTGATTTACACGTCTGTCAAAGAGAACAAGAACATAGATTTAGTTTATAAATACATCGTCCAGAAGCTGTACGGGTTCCCCTACAAGATCCCTGCAGTGGTGGTGGAAAAGGACGCAGTGTTCATGTAAGTGCACTCAAAGCGCAGTTATCCTGCACTGGTGCTCAGTGTCTGCCAGGGACTGGAGCCTGGGTCAGGGGATGGTTTGTAGCTCAGTTGTTACAGTAAATGATGACCAAATACAGAATGTGGACTTGGTCTTACATTCCTCCTGGGAGGGCTGGTAGAATGCTTTTCTAGCATGCATGAAGTCCTGCCTTGGATCCCTGGGGCTGTAGCTCAGTGGGTAGCACCCCTCTGCATACACAGAGCCCTAGGCTCCGTCCCTAGTGCTGTGCTCCCGAGACTCTCCAAAAATGATCTAGGGGTAAATGAAAGAGTGATGCGTAAATGGCTGATAGTTTCATGTGCTTTTCTCTCCAGTCCAGCAGGGTGGGATAATGATAAGAAAATAGGAATATTACATGAAAATTTTCAAACTTTGAAAATAGAAGATAATTTTGAAGACATCATAACCAAACCTCCTGTCCGAAAGGTAAGTCTTAAAATGGCCTTGATATCTAGACTGAAGCTGAGAGGAGGGCAGTCTGATGTTGAGGGCACAGGGAGAAGACATTCTCTTTGCTGTCAGAGGAGTTGTTTAGTGGTTTATGCAGGTATCTGTCCCACAAATGTCAGGCAGGCGCTACCCAGTTGCCTAGTGTTGTGCCTCGTACATTTATTTACCTTTGCAGACGCTGGCACTGAATCCATTTCTACACACTTTGGAAACCACAACTTGGCATGGAGATCTTGAGCAGTTAGAGTAGATGGAAGCTGTGGACTTCAGAGACTACAGCTCTTCCCAGAGCCACGAAAGCATTACTGCAAGGATTCTCTCCTTTCTACCATTGAGCGTTACTGTGGATCGTGGCCATCGTCACTGGTCACCTGTATTGGCCATAGCTATCTAAACGTTCTCATTTTGCTTTAGTCTTGACTCAGGTTTTATGACTAATGTGTGCATCATGACTTTGTGTTAAGCTGTATATACATAACGTTCAGTAGATAAATACAGATAGAGCTGTTTCTGAAAGTGACAAAGATGAGTATTTACATGTAATCCTCCTCAGAGACTTAGCCCAGCACTTTAGGAAAGAATGCTCCTGATGTAGTCTGTACCATGAACCTTATTGAGTTGAAGCGCTCTCACCGTAGGTGTCCATTTCCTGTGTGTGGGTTGTTAGTGGTGGGAAAGCGAGCTCAGTGAAAAGTGCATCAGCATGCTGGTTTGGTTTGGATAGCTCTTAAAAGAAATACACACTTCAAAAGGAGGAAACCATACAGAAACGTCCCCTCTATTTGTGTAGGCATGTGAGTTGGTGTTGGTGTATGTGCAGGAGCACAGTTGCCTCTAGAGGTCAGGAGAGGGCATTGGATCCCCTGGAGCTGGACTTACAGTGAGCTGTGAGCTACACAATGTTGGTGTTGGAAACCAAAATCAGGTCCTTTGCAACATCAGCGCACATTCTTAACCGCTGAGCCATCTCTTCAGTGCCAAGACTAAGCTTTACAGTGTCCTTTTCTTCCAGTCATTGCACTTAGCTACTGTTTAGGTACAAAATGCCATAGGAAGGAGGAGGCTATGTGTACAGTAATAAGCTGACCTGTAGCTGGGCCCGCTGGTAGGCGCCCGTAACCCCAGCTCTTGGGAAGCACAGCTGGGAGGCTTGCCACATGTTTGAGGCTAGGCTGATCTATAATGAGTTCCAAGCCAGCCTGGACTGCAGAGTGAGATCCTATCTTAAAACAGTAACATGAGCTCCATTGCGTAGGTCATCCAGCAAGTGGTAAGGAGTTCTCAGCTGTGGAAATAAGCAGGATATGGAGTGGACTAAGGAGGCTGGGCCTGAGGGCAGCTTTTTTAGGATAGCCACTCTGAAAGGAAGGGAGAGTATCAGAGCCAGGCTACAACTCAGGGGTAAAAGCTCTTGTAGTGTCTGAGGTCCCACATTTCATCCCCATACCATACAAAAAGAAGGGACTGTTGTGAAGGTGACGGATCTGAAAGTGTATGTACTCCACTGAAGGAAAGTCCACAGAAGACAGACACTGAGAAGAGCTGAGAGGCTGGCAGGCACTGGAGGGGAGAGGCTGAGTTAAGACCCTGGGGGCTTTATCTAGGCTGCAGTGAGATGGACACTTGCAGAATTTGAACAAAGGAGTGATGCAATGTGACTTAACCTTTGAAAGGCTCACAGCCCCTGTAGGGGAAGTAAACCGATCACATGTGTAACACTTGCAGTTTCTTCTTAGGAAGCCATAGAAGAACTTTTTTTTATTTCAGGGAAATCAGGGATAAGTGGCATTCATGCATTGAGATATTCCTGACTCACTTAGAACACCCCATTGCTGGACCCCAAATTAAATAGGCATGGCTGAAAGTCCTGTGGCTCTAGGGTGGAGCTTTCAATAGAGTGACCATGAGTAGCTTTCAATGTAAAGCTAACAAGGGCGTCACTTATGTATGTAGCAGTAAAGTTCAAGTTCTCGATTGAACCGTCTTTCGTTAGTCTAAGCCGTACTGTCAGTTACTAGAGGTGTTAGCAAAATATGTTCAGCTACTCACAGCATTCTTCCTACTCCTTCCAGTTTGTGCATGAGAAGGAGATTATGGCAGAAGATGACCAAGTGTTTCTTATGAAGCTACAGGTATGAAGCTACATTAGAGGTAGTCTCAGTGGAATTCAGTATTCGTAGATGCTTTCGTTTGCCCTCAACCCTAGGTACATTTATATAGCTATCTTATACTTAGATTTTTATTACGCTATGTATCTGCTTCATGTGTTTGAGATGGGGTGAAGTATGCATGTACACCACAGCTCCTGCATGCATGTACACCACAGCTCTTGCATGCATGTACACCACAGCTCTTGCATGCATGTACACCACAGCTCTTGCATGCATGTACACCACAGCTCCTGCATGCATGTACACCACAGCTCCTGTATGCATGTACACCACAGCTCCTGCATGCATGTACACCACAGCTCCTGTATTGTCAGAAGACACTTTTGAGGGTTGGTCCTCCTGGGGATTGAACTCAGATCACCAGGAAAGATGACAACTGTCTGTCTCTACACCTTTAACCATCTTGCCACAGATGGCTTTTAATCTCTTAAAAATTAAATCAATTGGGGTTGGGGATCTAGCACAGTGGTAGAAGGCCCTGGATTCGGTCCCCAGCTCTGGGAAAAAAAAAAAAAAAAGAAAAAAGAAAAAAGAAAAAAAAATTAAATCAATTATATTTTAGATTTATTATATTTTGTATATGAGGGTTTAGCCTGCATATGTGTATGTGTACCATGTGTGTGCCTGGTGCCCAAGGCGGGTCTAGAAGAGGAATCTCCTGCAACTGGAGTTTACATGGTTGTCAGCTACCTGCCATATGGATGCTGGGAATCGAACCCAGGTCCTCTGGGGGAGCAACCAGTGCTCCTAACTGCTTTCTTGGAAAAGAAAAAGTTAAGCTGTATATATTTTCTTTAAAAAGACGGTAATGTAGACTATGAATGTCTAAACTATAATTCTTTTTTTTCCCCAGTCTCTTTTAGCAAAGCAACCTCCAACTGCTGCTGGAAGGCCTGTGGTCAGTATTAAATAGACTTTGACCATCTATTAATGTTCAATACATGCTGTTGCAGTTCTCTGAGTCTCTCTCTCTCTCTCTCTCTCTCACTTAATCTCTCTCTCTCTCTCTCATACACATGCATGCACACACAAACACACACATGTTCACAGACACATACGCATGCACACATGCACACATGCACATACCCACACAGACATAGAGGCATGCTTCAGGATAAGATTCATTCAATCGGTTATCAGGAATTGTGAGGTGTTTTAGAGAGTCTGCACTGGGCTGGGGATTTAGCTCAGTGGTAGAGCGCTTACCTAGGAAGCGCAAGGCCCTGGGTTCGGTCCCCAGCTCCAAAAAAAAAAGAAAACTGCAAAGAAAAAAAAAAAAAAAGAAAACTGCAAAGAGTCTGCACTCCTTTTTAGAACATTGAAATCAGATAAAGATCTTCTCAGTGTGTGTTTTATAACAAGCCGAGTGCGTGCGTGTGTGCGTGTGTGCGTGTGTGCGTGCGTGTGTGTGCGTGTGTGCGTGCGTGTGTGTGCGTGTGTGTGTGTGTGTGTGTGTGTGTGTGTGTGTGTGTGTGTGTACTTTCACAAACTGCCAGGACATCTTACAGAGGAGTGCAGTTACATGATAGCTCCGTGCTGCAGCTGGGTAGTGGGACTTGGGAGGACACACTTGCCTGAGATTGGTGGCTGCAGGCGCTCTGGCTCCCAGGCTTGTGCTCAGAGCCCCTCATTATCCAGTGTCTCACTCCTTTCCCACCAGTGCCGTGACTGGTGTCTAATGTGATGGGCCTGTGGGTTCTCTAACCTGAGGGCAGACGTGTAACACGTGTCAGTGAGTAGGGGAAAGCCCATTAGCTTAGGTGGGGACGGTAGCTGAGTATTTTACTGTTATGGAGGTTTTAAGTTTTAATATTCTTGCTTTTCCCATTTTTACCTAGGATGCATCACCAAGAGTCCCTGGAGGCTCTCCTCGAACACCAAACAGATCCGTGTCATCCAATGTTGCCAGCGTGTCCCCCATCCCTGCAGGATCCAAAAAAATTGATCCCAACATGAAAGGTAGAGCCCTGTCCATTGGGGAAGCGGTGCAGTGTATTTTCCAATGAGCACACTTGTCTGCAACCCACCTAAACGGTCCCTTTCCTGCACCATCCTTTGTGAGCTTTGCTTTGTAGATCGGAGCTCCCAATCAGGCTGTAAATACCACAACATCACAGTACATCACAGCTCATGGTGAGAGCTCTCAGCAGTCACCTGTGAGAGCCCACTGGACAACATAATTTTGGTAGTCAGTCTAGGTTAGCGAGTGGTTTAGCTGGTAAAGGTACTTGTCATCCAGCTGATAACCTGAGCTCAGTCCCAGACACACAGAGGTGGGAGGAGAGAACCAACGCCATAGTGTCTGCTGACTCCACACGTGCAGGGCGGTGCCACCTCACTCCCACCCACACGCTCACACACGTCACACACATGCCCAACACTAATACACAAGAATAAAAACCGTCCTTGTGAATGCTTTGTGTAGGAGTTGATGAAAGTGTGAGTAGTTTACAATAACTTATTAGAAAAATGGGATCTTTGTTCTAAAAAGCTTTTTGTTTGTTTGTTTTGTAGCTGGAGCAACCAGCGAAGGGGTCCTGGCAAATTTCTTCAACAGTCTGTTGAGTAAAAAGACTGGCTCTCCTGGAGGCCCCGGGGTCGGGGGCAGTCCTGGAGGAGGGGCTGCAGGTGCAAGCACGAGTTTGCCACCATCCGCCAAGAAGTCAGGTAGAACTGCCCGACCAGGGCCTGTGGTCAGCACGTAACCTTGCCGAGCATGACGGAGTCACATGTGCCTTTAGAAACTGTCAGAGGATCTGATTTCAGATTGGGTTCAGACTCAGACTCAGACTTTCCGTGTCTCCCAGTCTCTGGGCCACTAACCTGCCTTCTCTCTGGGTCAGCCAGGCTGGGCATTCAGATGTAACTCCAGTCTTAGCCGAGTGTCTTCTTCTGTTTCTGAGGTTCCTTCATGTACTAACCTGTAACAGAGCTGCTTTCTATCACGGCTCAATAATACACCATTGTGTGGACACACCACATTTTATTTGGCTTGTTTTAATTTATATTTTTCTCTGGCTGTCCTGAACCTAGCTCTGTATACCAGGCTGGCTTTGAATTCATGGGCATTTACTACCACTGCCTGCCTTGTATCTTTTTCTTTTCTTTTTTTTTTTTTTTTAATTAGTTGGAGCAGTATTTGATGTTAGAGTTCCTGGGTCACATTGTATATTAACTTCTGTGGGGAGGTCAGTTTTCTTCTACCGTGTGGGTTCCAGGGATCAAACTCAGGTCATCAGACTTGGCAGCAAGTGCCTTTACCTGCTACCATCACACCAGCCCCTGCATTTTTTTTTTTTTTTCTTTTCTTTTTTTCAGAGCTGGGGACTGAACCCAGGGCCTTGTGCTTGCTAGGCAAGCGCTCTACCACTGAGCTAAATGCCCAACCCCCAGCCCCTGCATTTAAAGATTGGAGAATGACCAGAGTTTCAGGGAGTTGGCTCTTGTTGCTCCTTATCAGATCAGAGGGCCCTGGGTCTCCTGTCCTCCGTCCTCTGCTCATTTGGAGGCAGCTGCCCTGTCTCCTTCCAGATCACAGGTCTGCTGTTCGCTGTTGATTGCTCACTGCCCTATGCCCTAAGATAGAGCAAAACCCACGTGTGAGGGTAAGGAACAGGTACCCTGCCCTGCCCTCAGTTCAAAACAAGGGCCTGCTTTTTGTTCGTTTGTTTGTTGTTTTTTAAGATTTATTTATTTTATGTATGGGTACACTTTCGCTGTCTTCAGACACACCAGAAGAGGGCATCAGATCCCATTACAGATGGTTGTGAGCCACCATGTGGTTGCTGGGAATTGAACTCAGGACCTCTGGAAGAGCGAGTGCTTTAACAGATGCATCTCTCCAGCCCCCAAGGACCTGTATTTTTAAGGATGTTTATATAATTCAGTAGGCTACATAAAGTTTTTTATTGTTGGTTTGTTTTTGTTTGTTTGTTTTGTTTTATTTTTGAGATAGGGCCTCAAACTCAGGATGTAGCCCAGGTTAGCTGTGGTTTTTTTTTTTTTTTTTCTTTTTTTCCCGGAGCTGGGGACTGAACCCAGGGCCTTGCGCTCCCTAGGCAAGCGCTCTTCCGCTGAGCTAAATCCCCAACCCCCGTTAGCTGGTCTTAATGGTAGCCTACCTCTCTCAGACTCCTGGGTGCTGGGATTGTGGGCATGGGCTGCCCTGTGTGGCTGCTGTTTTCACTTGACACTCCCAACTCCCAAGACAGGCTCCTAATATGTAGCCTACTCGACCTTGAGCTCAGCAGTCCTCTGCCTGATCCACCATAGGCTCAGTATGAGTCTATTGTCAGTGAAAACAGTGGCCAGTGCTCTAGGGAGCACTGTGTCTTAGTAGGAAGCATAGTCAGTGAAAGCATTGGTCAGTGCTCCGGGGAGGACTCTAACTTTTGTTCTTTCTTCTTGAAATGCACTGTAGGCCAGAAACCTGTGCTCTCAGATGTTCATGCCGAGCTCGACAGAATCACACGGAAACCTGCTTCTGTTTCTCCTACAACACCTCCATCTCCTACGGAAGGAGAAGCCTCCTGAAACACCAAACAAAGCTGTTTGTTCGTTCTTCCGGGTGACGACAGCTTGTCTCTGCCCTCTCCTTCCCAGTTGGAATTATGATGGGGCGGGACCGGAAGCTTTTACACACAAAGCTTATGTCCTTTTTTTTTTTTTTTTTTTTTTTTTGTGGCTGCCCATTTTTAAAAGAGAAGCTACAAAGAAGAAAGGCAGTTTTACATTATGTAGAATAACTGTTTGCATTGCCATTCTGCAAAAGAAAGAAATTTTGATTTAAAAAAAAAAAACCTCAAACTGTCTAAGACTGTAGTAGAACTAGGTGATCCTGTCCCCTAGGCGGCATAAGCCAGACAGGGACATTAGGGACGGGCAGAAAATATGTAATTTTGGCAGTTGATTGACTCAGAAGTCTACACTTTTTTCAGGTAAGACTATTCCAATCACTTTTAAAGATACCATGTTTTTCTGAAGAAGACTGGTCAGTTGTCAGATTTCGCACACCAACCAACAGCTGTGTGGTGACGCCTGCGATGTGCTGAGAAACTCACAGTCGCGCACTCCGTGACCCATGAGCCACCATCAAATGGACCAGAACCAGTGGCCAAGAGGCTCCTTTAATCAAGAGAAAGAAAGCACACCGCCTGAGGGCGACCGATGCAGAGGTTGTGAACGTGGAGAGAGAACCGGCTTTGCAGTTGTTTATACACATATATATATCTATATATATGTATGTATATATATGGCTCTGCCTTAATATACTCCTTTTTGTTCATGACTTTCAACTGTAATCAGTTAATAAAGTATTTATTCTCTGCATTCAGGGTCAAATAACGTGTTGCCTTTTCTTACATTCCAGTTTGACTTGTCAGCAGAGGAGTGGAATTTGTTAGTAATGTGGGATGTTTGACTGGACAGGGCTGTTAAGACTCTGATCTTCCTCAGACAAATGGAAGTCACTCACAAGCTTCCTGAGTTTGGGAGTTCTCCTTCAGTCCCTTCTCCCACAGGCATAGAGAATTACAGCTGGGTTTTCGTTGGTTTTGTTGGTTTTTGAGACAAGATGTCATATATCTTGTGCTGACCTTTGATTCACTGTGTCATCTAATTTTCCCCAACCACCCCTTCAGGGTTTTTTGGTTTTTGTTTGTCTGTTTTTGAGGTCTCACAAAGCTAAGGCTGGCCTTGAACTCCTGATCCTTCTGCCTCTATTCCCAGTACTGGGATTGTGCCTGGTATTCTGTGGTGCTAAAGATTGAACTCGGGCCTTGCCTGTTAAACAAGCACTCTATCCGCTGAGCTAGCTACCTTCCAGGGCAGTTTCTTATACAAACACTCCTATGAATAAAAATAGAATCTTAAATAAAACCAACTCTACTGTGTGTGCTTATGTCTAGACATGCGCGTGTCTTGGAACGTGTGTGTTTAGAGGTCAGAGGACAACTTGTACAGTTGGTTCTGCCCTTCCACACTGTGGGGCCTGGGATGAGACTCGGTTGTCAGGTTGGCACCAAGTGCCTTTCCCAGTGAGCTGTCTCACCAGCCCTGTAGACTCTTACTTAATGGGTGTAGCTGGGGTTTTGTAGTTTGGGGGTTTTGTATTCTTTGAGAGCACATGTATACATATATACAATATATTTTGATCATATCCACTTCAAGTCCTCCAGACCTCCCCCAATACCTCCTTTTCCCAGTGTCATGTCTTTTAAATTTTTTCTAGTCCACCAAGTTCAGTTAGTGCTGCCTGTATGCAGTGAGTTTGGGGTTATCTAGTGGAGCATGGGCCACCTACTGGTGGCCACATCCCTCAAAGAAAAATGACTTTCCTTCCACAGCAACAAAATAGACCGAATTCCTCAGGTAGGGGTAGGGCCTTGCCCTGCCCCATGAGTGCTGGAACACTGACTGATGACCTTTTGTAGGTAGGTAGTCACTCACTGCTGCTGTGAATAGGAAGTATGACAGCCATGTCACATGCAGAAGACACCCTTTCAGAGTCCTACCCAGTGTCTACATAATCCCTGCCTTCTCTTTCCTGATGTTCTCTGAGCTCGAGGACCAAGTGTGGATATAGATGACAGCTCAGGGACGAATTAACCATTCCTCACTGCAGACAGAAGCTTCTCTGACCAAGTTTGAGCGCAGCCCAGATATACATATAAGTACTTAGACTGCAGGCAGACAGCGAGACCAACAGAACACTAGGTCCTCACTCAGCGTGATCTCCTGCCATAGGCTTTTTGCCAGCTTTACAGAAACAGGCATGGATGTTCTCTTGTGGAGCAGGGCCTCAACGTCAATCAAAAGTGGTTACTTCCAGAACAGTTGGACTGCCCGCTGCGCAGTGGTTGGTACATCTTGCCTAACATTGTTTAAGGCTTGGTTGTTTTTGAAACTATATCCCACTATGTAGCCCAGCTTGGCCTAGAATTTGAGATCGTCCTGCCTAACCCTTCCAAAGGCTGGGGTTACACACTTGTACCATTCCTGCTTCCACCCCAAATTAGAAACTATTTTTAAAACTAGTGCCACTAGAGTGGTGAGTAGGTAAAAAGTGTGACCAGTTCTGCCTTTTTGACGAGCTTAGTTTCCATTACTGTTTTAGAATGTCCTAAATCAGGTGATGTTTTTATTGAGGTTCGCCTTAAAAAATACTCTGCTAATTTGGCCTATTAGACCCTTCAGGTGGATTTATCTTTATTATGTTCTAAATCAGGAATATCCCCAAGACTCATGACTTGAATCCTTGTTCTCCCTGGTGGAGGGGGGAGGTGGGAGAGGTGGGGGAGGTGGAGGAGGTGGGGGGGAGGTAGGGGAGATGGGGGAGGTGGTATTGAACCTGAGAAGTTGGTTCCTGGCTGCAGGAAGCAGGTCATTGGAGATGTACTTTTGAAGGGCTCATCGTGGCCCCCCAGCTCTCTCTTACCTCCTTGTCTACCATGGGTTGAGCCTTTCTACCACCCTGTGCATCGCCTGCCATACTATTCTGCCTCACCATGCATGAACCCAAAAGCAATGGAGGCAAAGAACGCTCACAAGCTAAAGTCCTCATGCTGTCGTGCCAACGAGATGGCCAGTGAAAGTGCCTGCCTCTGGGCTAGAAAGCTGGCTCAGAGGTTAAGAGCACTGGCTGCTCTTCCAGAGGTCCCGAGTTCAATTCTCAGCAACCACATGGTGGCACACAACCATCTGTAATGGGATCTGATGCCCTCTTCTGTCATGCAAGCAGACATGCAAATAGAGTGCTCAAGTGCATAAAGGTTAAATTTTTTTAATTAATTTATTTATTTTATGTATAAGTACACTATAACTGTCTTCAGACACACCAGAAGAGGGCATCAGATCTCATTACAGATGGTTGTAAGCCACCATATGGTTGCTGGGATTTGAACTCAGGACCTCAGGAAGAGCAGCCAGTGCTCTTAACTGCTGAGCCATCTCTCCAGGCCCCCCCCCCCCTTTTTTTTCCGGAGCTGGGGACCGAACCCAGGGCCTTGCGCTTCCTAGGCAAGCGCTCTACCACTGAGCTAAATCCCCAACCCCCAATTTTTTTTTTAAGATTTATTTATTTATTATATATAAGTGCACTGTAGCTGTCTTCAGACACACCAGAAGAGGGTGCTCTTAACCACTGAGCCATCTCTCCAGTCCAGGTTAAATGTTAAAAA
Source organism: Rattus norvegicus (assembly GCF_021556685.1). Lineage (NCBI taxonomy): Eukaryota > Metazoa > Chordata > Mammalia > Rodentia > Muridae > Rattus > Rattus norvegicus. The sequence goes on from NC_141541.1 coordinate 122,157,507, forward strand.
ATAAAAGAAGTAACTGGAGGAGCAGGCTGCCTTCGGAGCTGCATGCCTTCTCTATAAGCAAGAGCACTAGGCTGTGAGAATTCTGGGAAGGAAATGTGCATTTATCTTTTAAGGGCTGCTTCCACTTTTTTTTTTTCCCGAGACAGAATTTCTCTGTGCAACAGCCCTGCAACTAGCTCTGTAGATCAGGCTGGCTTTGAACTCACAAAGATCTGCTTGCCTCTGACTCCCAAGTGCTGAGATTAAGGGCATGTGCCACCACCGCCTAGCCTAATTTTTCCTATTTTAAAAAATAATAAAAGGCTGGCCTCCAAGTCCGAGGACCTGTGTTTAATCCCTGAGATCCATGTAGAGAAGAAAAAAAACAGACATTTAACATGTCCTCTGATTTCTGCACATGCTCTGTAGCAATGTACCACTCTGTAGCACATGTAATTTTAAAAACATCAATTAAAAGATAAATGCTTAGCTGAGCAGTGGTAACACACGCCTTTAGTCCCAGCATTCAGGAGGCAGAGGTAGGCAGATCTCTGTGTTTGAGGCCTCCCTGGTCTACAGAGTGAGTTCCAGGACAACCATGGCTCCTTAGAGGAACCCTGCCCCAAAACAACAACAAAAAGCTTATGCTGTTTTCAAAGGTATTTTGTCAGTGATGAAACTTGACATAAAGGTCTCTTTCTGCTTTAGATCGTTTGAGACAGTGTTTCACTCTAACTCAATTTGCTGTCCTAGAACTTTCTCTGGCCCAGGCTAGCCTTAAACTCTTGGTGGTCTTTTTGCCTCTGTCTTTCCAGTGTTAGGCCAGCAATGTGAACACCAGATCTGGCTTTTATATTGGAAATGCTTTGCAAATATTTGAATGTAAAACCTCAGTAGCATTATCTTTTTCACTAAATCATTAACGCTGGACTGTGTCTAGTGGCACACAGCCGTTATCCTAGCTCCTGGAAGATTGAGGCAAGATCAGTCCCAGACTAGCCAGGAATACATAGTATCTCGTTTCTGTTTTGTTTTGTTTTGTTTTGTTTTTTTTTCGGAGCTGGGGACCGAACCCAGGGCCTTGCGCTTCCTAGGCAAGCGCTCTACCACTGAGCTAAATCCCCAACCCCATTTTTTTTTTTGTTTTGTTTTGTTTTGTTTTTTTATAGTATCTCGTTTCAAGCAAAACCAATCCAAAAAAAAAAAAAATCTGTTTAGTTTTACAGTGCTATTTGACACCTTATAATTTGATGTAACTGCTAAAAATACATAAATGTACAAGTGAATAATTTGTTTCTGGGTAGGGAAAACTGTCTCTGTATTTAGGGTGAAATGAAAAACCTTTTATTTGACCTAAAAGAAAAAGACATTAGAGCTGGACTTGATGCATGTACATCCACTACCGGGAAGACTTTTGGCAGAAGGACGGAATGTTTAAGGCTGGCCGAGGCCATCCAGTGAGAGTCATCCTAAAGGTAAATGGGCTGGAGACGTGTAGCCCAGGAACGATATGTGTGGCATACAGATATACTCAGTATTGAGTTGAGGCAGGAGTCACTGATAAAATCTAGACCAGAAAGGATCCTGCAATTTTAGCAATATAGGGGTTTAAAATTTTATTATAAGTATTATTATTTGGGCAGGTATATGAGTGCCACAGCATGTGTGGAGGCCAGGGGACAACATTCATAATTTGGTTCTCTTCGACTTGATCTGGGGATCAAACTCAGGTAGTCGGGTTTGTGTGGCAAATGCCTTTATCCATAGTGCCATCTCATTGGGCCTGGAATTCTGCTTTAACACTGGGTTGCTTCTGGTTTGATGAGAAGGTAGCCCAAGACTCTCTTCTCCAACTTGCTCTGATCAAAGAATGACCTCGAACTCCTGATCCTCCCGCCTCTACCTCCCAAGTGCTGGGTTTACAGACATTCGCCACCACAGCCCACTAACTTTGTTATTTTTCAGCAGATTGTAGGTGTATTTACAGAAGAGTTTATGGTACAATTATATGGTTTGAAATATCAGAAAATGGCCACCTACAACCAGCACCAAGATAAGAAAACATTCCACCCAGAAGCTTCTTCTTTTTTTTTTTTTGGTTTTATTTTTCAGAGCTGGGGACCGAACCCAGGGCCTTGCGCTTCCTAGGCAAGCGCTCTACCACTGAGCTAAATCCCCAACCCCCACCCAGAAGCTTCTAATGTACCTCTCAGCCAACACGTGTGCTTGCCCACACCGATGAGCACACGTTTCTGTGGCTGTCTCTTTTCTAGAGAGAAGAGTGTCTAGAGAGAGGCGGCTCAGTGGTTTGAGCACTCACTGCTCTCCCAGAGATCCTGGGTTTGTTTCCCAGCACCCACAACCCCCTTCGACTCTTCCAGCCTTTATGGATACCTGCATGCCCATGGTTCCCCTGCACACATGTATAAATCAGAAATAATCTTAAACACAAAGAGAATAGCCAGGACCTAACTCTGCCACCTGTGGAAGAGGGCTGGGCAGGAGAGCAGCAGAAAAAGATTCCGAGTCACCCTTTTCCTTGCTGCTGAGATGCCAAATCTTTTAAGTTCAGACTCCATTTTAGAGAACCTGACCTAAGTTTGAATTCGGGGAAACTAAGAGGCTGGTATGTATCTAACATGAGATTCCAAGTCGCCCCCCAACAAACCCCGAGCCTAGCTCCAGTCTCTAGGCTAATCCCCAACAAGACCAGCGTTTCCAGGTTATTCCCCCAACAAACCTGTACCCCCAGGTTACAAGCCTGCCCCCTGCCTAACGACCACCAATGCAGAGGGAAGCAGAAATTAAGTTTATGATACGACTCGCAGCACCAATTATGTTAAAGGCCACAGTAGCTTTCCTGTAAGATGCTTGCACATGGACTCCCTGCTTGCCGCTTACCATAAAACCTTGCCCTATAGACGTTCCAGGCTCCCCCACCACCAAAACCATCCTGCATGACATTCGTGCATTGGGGAGGTGGGGAGGCGGGGTCCAAGCTAGCTCAAATAGAAAAGACCCTGCTATGTGTATCAGACCGGCTCCTGTCTGGTTTTTTTAGGGGGATCACTAACATTTCCCTGGCACTGCATTGCCCCCGCTCTCACTTTTTGGAGTTGGGGGTATCTTAGGGTTTCCATTGCTGTGAACAGACACATAACCAAGGCTACTCTTAATGAAAGACAACATTTAATTGGGGCTGACTTACTGGTTCAGAAGTTCAGTCCATTATCGTCATATCGGGAGGCATGGCAGTGTGGCATGGTGCAGGAGGAGTTGAGAGTTCTACATCCAGATCCGTCTGCATCCAGAAGACTGCATCTCTCAGGCCTTTAGAGGGGTCTCAAAGCCCACACCCACAGTGACATACTTCCTCTAACAAGGCCACACCCACTCCAACAAGGCCACACCCACTCCAACAAGGCCACGCCTCCTAATTGTGCTGCTCCCTGGGCCAAGCATATTCAAACCACCATGGGGAATGTGTGTGAGACAGGGTCTCTGTGTAAACCAGGCTGGCCTCATGGTCACAGAGATCTGCTCGTCTCTGCCTTCCGACTGCTGTGACTAAGGGTGTGCACCATCACCTGGCCAGTGTTGCTTTCGTTTCTCTGTTCTGAAACAGGGTGTCATGTGGCATCCGGCTCACTGTGGAGCTGAGGATGACTTTGAACGGCTCCTGCCTCTACCTCGAGCGCTGGGATTGGAGGTGGATACCACATCTAGCCTGGCTTCCGTCTGGTTATATGAGTAGTGGGGTGTGTATGTATGCTGTGTAAATGTTCCTGTATGAATAGATGCTCATGTACTAGGCATTCACACAGAGATCAGAGTTGCTGTAACTCCAGGCATTGGTCTTCACCTGCCACAGTGTTTGTACTTGTGATAGGGCTGTCCGGTCCACTGCCTTAGCTGGCGCATGAGTTTTCCGCTTGTCTGTCTCTACCTCTTGTCTTCCCATAGCAGTCGGCTGGGAATTCAGACGCATACACGCCACTTAGTCTGGTCAGGTTTATATGACAAGCACCTCCCTTCCTTTGCTGACCTGTCTCCCTGGCCCTTGTTTTCACTTTTTCTAAAAAAAAAAAAAAAAAAAAAAAAAATTATTTTATGTATATGAGCACAGTTCTCTTCAGACACACCAGAATCGGGCATCAGACCCCATTCTAGATGGTTGTGAGCCACCATGTGGTTGCTGGGAATTGAACTCAGGACCTCTGGAAGAGCAGTCGGTGCTCTTTCACTTTTTAACCTTTATCAATTGTTCTTCTTCTTTTTTTTTTTCCAAGACACTGGTTCTCTGTATAGCTGTGGCTGTCTCCGAACTCATTCTGTATACCAGGCTGACCTCAAACTCAAGAGATCTGATTGCCTCTGCCTCTCAAGGTTGCAATTAAAGCTGTGTGCCACCACTGCCTGGCTTTTTGTTTTTGTTTTTACAGTATTTATATATTCATTTTAATGTATATAGGTGTTTAGCCCACACATATATCTGTGCACCGCTTGTGTGCCTGGTGTCCTCAGGGGCCAGAGGAGGGCGTTGGACCCCCTGGAACTAGAATTACGAATGGTTGTGAACCACCATGTTGGGGCTGAGATTAGAACCTGGGAAGAAGAGTCAGTGCTCGTCACCATTGAACCATCTCTACAAACCCCTAAGAACTAAAATGCACTCGGTAGGTAAAGAAAGGAAACAAACAAAACCCTATCCTAGCATAAATTTCTCTTAATGATTATAAAATAGTTCCCAAACTCCCTCTAATCCAAACTCCTCAGACTGGACCCCACTCTCTTCCATCCTCGAGTAACTAAAAGCTTCTCGGCTCTAATTGGTCAAATTGTTTCGCACTAAAGCACCAAGAGGCCCTCAGCATTTCCGGCTGGTCATCACTTTGCCTAGCGATGGCCGTGCCTTTGCTCTCTGTCGCCCTCTGCTGGTGGAAATGAAACATATCGATTGGTAATGTAGTTTGAGCCTTAACTAAATTCCTCTGCCTTCAGGGCTGCTCCATTTA